>NC_133658.1:132635052-132935052 GCF_037893015.1 Macrotis lagotis
AAATGAAAAAATCACCAAAAATACTGTTGATTACATTTGAAGAATCAGGTAAAGACTTATTATTGATGTGGGAGTCATTCCAGAATCAGCTGCCTATGTATAGTTAAACCACAGTCACATTAGAATGAAAATCAAAATTAATACAAAGCTAGAATAAAAATGAGAAAAAGAATGGCACACAGTTAAGACAACTACAATTTTACCCACTTTTAAAAAATAAACTTTGTACCAAAAATGGAAAGTATATGGAGGAAAGGATGTCAATGCTGATTATAATGATTTTATATAGTAATTAAATTGATATGAATCTTTTATCATAGTAATGTTTGTATAAAGTTCTAAAAATAATCTCTCTTAGCACTCACTTCATTGACTTACCAAGGGGAGAAATATGGTAATCAAAGGTAACTATGCTTTAGAACATAAATTTATAAAATCTCAAAAAGGACAGTAAAACATAAAACAGCAAGAATGAAGGGAAGGGGAAAAACCAGTTCATATAAAGGCTACCAAGCTACCCAACTAAGTAAAGTCATCCAGAGGCATTAAGGAGGGAAACAAGAAGAAAAATAGGGAAAAATGGAAAAAACTAAAAAAGATTTTTTTAACAAATTTGTTTTTTCCCAACAAGTTCAATGGAACTACTACATGAAAACTTTTATGTCAGAGTACTTAATGTACCAGTGAAAGTAAAAATAGCAGAAAAGATTACTAAAATGTAAAAAAGAAGACCAAACATAAACCAAGGAGATTTTGTCCTAGAAATGACACAAATTAAAGGATTTTCAGAGATTTATTCTCAAGGCACTAGAAGAAGAGAGGAAAATACCAAAAGGCATGAGAAAAACTTGACATTTTTTAAAGCAAAAGAGACATAGCTACCAAACTATATACCTATTTTCAATCTGTAAAATTTTTTATAAGCATAATCTATACATACACACACACACACACACACACACACACACACACACACATATATATATATATATATATATATATATATATATATATACACACATGGTATCCTTGATGAGAATAGAATGGAAAGGGGGAAAGGCAGAGTTTTTTGCAAATAACAAACTATATCTTTACCATTGCACAAGCTGAATTAAAGATATACATGTACTTGTTAATTCATTATCCTTAGGCACCCAGAACACTCTCCAGAGTTCACCATAATAATGCCTAATTTAGTGTGGTCAACCAATCAGATTAGCCTATTGCAGCTCATAACTCCCAAAAGTATTAACATACCTAGTAGCATTAATTGTAGATGTGTGCCATCCAGTTTTAGGTGATACTTGCTGAGCAAATTAAATCCTAGGATACTATAGACCCTAAATGAAATTCATATCTCTAAAGAGTTGGAGTCATCTTACCATACTGGAAATAGAAAGGATAAGGAAAGATAAGGAATGTCTCCTATCCAGACTAAAATACGCAGCTGGTGGGGGGTTGGGGGGGGGGGCATAAAGCTCATTCATCAGTATCAACTCTGGAAATGAACAATGAATCGAAATCAGGATTTAAGCAAAAGAAGTTGGATTACCTTTAGTAAACTGAAAACCCTGAAGTAAAGGTTTATCTACTTCATAACAACATTCTTCTAGAATTGCTAAATTACTAAGAGTAATTAAATAATTACACTTTCTGAAGAACTAAAGTTGAATATCACTTAAAAGGCAATGGAAAGGTATGTGGCAGTTGTGAGCAAACTGAAATGCAATATAGGCAAGGAATTACAAAAAATTTACAAATTAAAAAAGGAAATACAAAAACTCTATAAAGAGTGCTATCACTGGGGCGGCTAGGTGGCACAGTGGATAAAGCACCAGCCCTGGAGTCAGGAGTACCTGGGTTCAAATCCGGTCTCAGACACTTAATAATTACCTAGTTGTGTGGCCTTGGGCAAGCCACTTAACCCCATTGCCTTGCAAAAAAAAAATAGCTAAAAAAAAGAAAAGAATGCTATCAGGGGTGGCTAGGAGGCACAATGGATAGAGTACCAGCCCTGAAGTCAGGAGGAACTGAGTTCAAATCCAACCTCAGACACTTAATAATTACCTAGCTATGTGGCCTTGAGCAAGCCACTTAACCCCACTACCTTGCAAAAACCTAAAAAAATAAAATTAAAAAAAAGAATGCTATCAAAAAATGAACACAAGAAAAAGAAGAAAAAGAAGATAGGGCAGGAAATTGTGTGTGTGTCTAAAATTCCTGCAACTAAGGAGGCTGAAGCTAGTACATTACTTGATACTCAAAGGTTCTGAGTCTGGTAGAGCTAAAACCATATGAGTATCTACATGAAGTCCAACAGCAAGATGGTGCACACCAAGGAGCAGGGATCAAGGAAAGAGAAAGGAATTCAAGACTGCATAAAAGAGGGCAAATAAGTGCAGGTAGACATGCTCTCATACCAATCAGCAATGGGATCAGGTCCATTAGTAGTGGCAGCATTTCCAGTCTGGATGAGATAAGGAAAAGAAAGAGGAAGAAGGAAAGAGAAAGGAGAAGTGAAGAGGGGAGAAGAAAGAAGAGAAAGAGGGAGGAGGACTAGTCATATGTCTAGAACTAGAAAGAATCAACAAATAGTCTTACACTAAATTCACACCATTACAATGTCAAAAGAAAGTAAGGTAACTCCCTGGTACATTGAACAATTCCCCTGTGATAACCTTTTGGTAGAACATAGATGAGAGAGAGTCATGGGATATACAAGCATGCAGTTCTATTTGTGTGTTTGAGACATTAAGAGTGCACTAAAGTATCCCTCTAATGTCATATCGTAACATGAAGATAATATGGGATTCCCAGAGTCAATTCTCAGAGCTCAGGGTCACATAGGTAGTATATGTCAGAGGCAAGACTCAAACCAAAGTCTTTCTGCTTTTTCCCATGCTACATCTCAAGTACAAATTTTATTATTTTCACTTAAGAAATGAGACAGTGGGCTTCTGCTATACCCATGGTGACAGAGCTAGTAAGTTTCAGAGGTAAGAGTCTAACCCATGTCTTTCAGAACTCAAATTCAGAGTGATTGGGAACAAAGCAATCAGTGAAATAACTAAAAATCTATGGACATAAAACTAACTTGTATAATATGTCAGTAGGCAAATTATTGAGTAGAATCTGCTCACATATATGGAAAGATTTGTTTTAGGATTCAAAAACAATTAAGTGAGATTTTTAATGCACTAAGCTAAAAAAAAAACAAGATTTAAAAACCAGAGGAACTAACTTTAAAACATAAAGTTAGGGGCAGCTAGGTGGCGCAGTAGATAGAACACCAGCCCTGGAGTCAGGAGTACCTGAGTTCAAATCTGGCCTCAGACACTTAATTGCCTAGCTGTGTGGCCTTGGGCAAGCCACTTAACCACATTGCCCTACAAAAACTAAAAAAAAAAAAAAAAAAAAAAACCCATAAAGTTATCATACTGAACTTGGGGAGTCAACATGACGTAGGGAAAAAATGCTTGGATCAGGAGTCAAGAAACATGAATTCAAGAGCCACCTATTTATTCCTTGTGAGACACACAGAGCAAATTACTTAATTTCTCTGAACATTAATTTCATCAGCTGAAAAATGTGGCCATTGAATCAACATGGTCTCTATGATCCTTATCCAGATTTAACTTATAATCTTATATTTGCATGAAAGGAAATGCCAAAGGAAAACATCAATGTGCCAGGAACTACTGTACCTAAGTACTTTAAAAATATCTCACTTCATCCTCAAAACTAGATGCAGTTAGATATTAGATACTATGATTATCCTTATTTTCCAGTTGAAGAAACTGAGGCAAACAGAGGTTAAGTGATATCAGGATCACACAGATAATGTCTGAAGCAAAGTTTGAACTCGGGTATCCCTGACTCTAGACCAAGCATTCTAACCACTGCATCCACTAGCTGCTTTTGAAAATCTGTTGTTATTAGCATAAAAATATGTTGTTATTAGCATAAAGAATCTGTGTAAAGAATCAAGTGGGAAATTCCTCAATCAACATAGTTATCTTGCAACCCACATATAAATTTGCAGTCTTTGACAGGTACCTAAGCCTCAGAGAGGCTGAATAACTTGCCCACAATTACAAAGCTATTTATCGTATGTTATTGTATGTTCATAGACACATTCTGAATGCAAATAATTTCTAATTCCATGTTCCACACTCTAGTCAATACTAAATTTCAAGTAATAGTAAGATTGTACATCACTTTAACTAAGTTCAAAAAACAGATACATGTTAATTTATTTCCAGTTTAGATTCACATTTTATCTATAATTTGTCAACATGAATGAACAAATCCCTTTGATAGTAATCATATCCACTTTGTGTCTTAGAAAATTATCTTTGAATGTAGCAATAAGCAAAAAAATAAAAATCAGTCACCCTTTAGTGTGACGTTGAACTAAACTACTTTAGTGTTATTATTTACTTCATTTTTAAGCCTTGAATTGAGTAGTTTTTTCCCTGTATCAAGATCAGTCCACCAACTCAGTATAATCAAGACTCTTCATCTTCAAAATTCTCCTTATCACATATTACAGCATTCTCTAGTTTTCCAATTTGATTCAGCTCAAATGATTTTTCCCCCCAAAGAACCTCTATCTGTAAAGTATTCTCCTAGGGATCAAATCTCCTGTGTTCAAGAAATTTGCATTCTAAAAGGCATGTTACTCCCAATAATGGAGTGAAATGGTTAAAGAAGATAGTATTATCCCTACTTTACTCAGTAAAAAACTGAGGAGGCCAAGAGATGTGAAGATCTTTGCCCAAGTCAGACAGCTTGTGAGTGGCAAAACTAGGATTTGAATGCAAGTTTCTTGATTCTACTTCTGGGACCCTTTCTACCATGTTATATTTTTGTTTGTACTTACTTAAAAGATAGCAAAATGTATATGTTTCGTGAGAGGAAACAAAACAAGACAGTTGGGTAGCGATTTGTTGCTGGAGATAGAATCAAAAGTGTGTTTTTATTCTTTCCTGATGATATTTTGATTCTATTTCCTGCTTTCTTCATATCTTTGATAAACTGACACATCCTTTATGAAGTTTTCATGATCATGTTCTCTCCTTCAAATTGATTCAAATATGCTTATCTATCTATACGCTGCACCCAACCTTGCCCCTAAAAGAATAGACAGACATATAATATTCCTAGATCCTGGTATATTGACTAACACATAGAAGGAATTTAATAAATATTTGTTGATTGATCAAAAGCAATTATTGTTTCATTTTTATCTCTAAATCCTTAGTTCAGAGCTTTTCTTGTAAACAGTAAATGTTTGTTTAACTGAATTGAATTATAAAAGTCCTGGCAAACGTTTTGGCCTGGTGGTTTTATTAGAATACTGGGACCTCATTCCTAGAATATCAGCAAAGAATTCTAATGATAATGAGCTTAAAATACAAAAATGGGAGCAGTGAGATTGATGCTTTACCCAAACTGCTAAAATTTTTCAAAAACTAGACATAAAAATCACAAGAGATGCTAGACTAGGATAATTATAATAATACTCATGAAGACCTAAGAATTACAAAGTTAAAAATCAATTAACCAACAAGCATTTGCTAAGTTCCTACTATGTGCTATCATCTGGGAATAGACAAAAGACAATTAGCAAGTTAAAACCAATAAACCAATAAGCAGTTTTAACTACCCACTATGTGCTAGACTTTGGGAATACAATTACAAATAATAAAACAATCCTATTTTCCAAGAGTTTTATAGTATATATTTCACTATCACTCCCATATGGACTCAAGAAATTCCCTCCAAGTGAACTCTCACCACATGAAGAAAAAAGCCCAAAATCTATTTGTCTTAGAAGCAAAGAACTTCATAAATTGCTTGTCAATCTCTTTTTCATCTTCAGGGTAAAAAGCATTGCTCTTCTACCACCACCATGACCACCAAGGAGGATGAATGGAGAATTCTTTTCTCTAATCTAAAAGTTATGAATTAATAGAATTTAGAGCTAGACAGGACCTTAGATCATCTCATTTTGCAGATGATGAATCTCGGGCCTAAAGAGGTAAAACAACCACTCATAGTCACCCAAGAAGTAAATAGCAAATCTGGGATCCAATCCACATCCTCCTACTCCAGATCCAGGTAGGAAGAATTTTTACAAGATTTTCATTTCTCCTCTGCCTTGCTTTCAGCTCTCTAGGGAACAAAGCTTGAAAATACACCTGGCTTTTAATTCTATGACCTTTTCTCTTACAAAATTCCTCAAGTGGGACCCTTTGTCAAGTGACTGCAACAAAACTCAGTTCATAAAGAGAAGTAAAAATTCACTGCTTCCCTAAGATATATACCAGTCTCGGTTTTATAGGCCACTAAAAGGCACTCAGCTTTGGTCGCTGGTATGTTGTGGGGAGATAATCTTCCCCCTGAGGAGCCATAGGGGTTAATGGCAGGAAGCCCAAACAGTTGTCAAATGGACCAACCTGGGACATAAAGCATTATTCTAAAAGAAAAAAGCATCAGTTATTACCAACTGTCCCTTATTGCCCATTGCAGGAGCCTGTTTAGCAGGCAATTAAGAAAGATACTACTTCCTCTGTGCAACTGCCTAAGGAGTTTAAATTGTTAACAGGGGTGGGTATTGAATGAATTGAAAGATTCCTGTCTCTAAGGTCTGTCTCTTGCTTGATTTACCACCTTTTCAATTCCTTTATAGTCACACTCATGGTGTTCTGACCCATCTATTGCCATAAGATCAAATATAGAACAATCTACCATACCTGACTCCTCTAAATCATATCAGCGCCATCAGCCAGTTACCAGTCACTGGTATAGTACTCAAATAAATAGCAAAATCCTTATTCCTCTTCTAATCTTTAGACAGTGAAAAGGGAAATTTATAGGATTCTGACTAATTTACCAAGTTGCTTAAAAAAATAAGAATTGTACCTCAAGGTTAGCTTAAAACTTTGTTCTCATTTCCTTGTTTGCCACCAGAATCCTCAGAATGCCTCAAAACAGAAGGAGGCTGAAATTTTTGTGCACAAAGAATGTGAAGTATAGCAGCTAAGTGACCTTGAACAAGTCATTTTTCATGGCTGGGTCTAATTACTTCATCAATCAAAGGAAAAGGTTAAACTAAGATTGCTGTCTAAGGTCAATTCCACCTCTGAGATCCTCCAGTTCTATACTTGCCCCCCTCTCCTTTATTATATTATGCTTTTTCTGCTAAAACAGTCAAATTTAAGACATTTACCCATACTCACTCAATTACAACAGGAATGAGAACTGAAAGAGGCTTAGTCAGTTTTATAGGTAAAGAAATCAAAGTAGAGAGAAGTCTGTCACATTCTGAAAGTAAGAGATAATACATAAGAAAATTTTGACTAGAACCTAGGTCACCTGACTTCTAAACCCAAAACAAAAGGTGTCTCTGAGTCTGGTACAATGGAGCCCACCATCCAAACTTATTCTGGCTTTGGTTCTTCTCCAAAGATTTTAGTAAGTTTGGATATCCTCAAAAGTAAGGAGAAATAGTGCTAAGAGAAAGAAAACCTCTCAAAATAAGAATCAACAAGAGAAACCTACTGGTAAAAATGGCTGGTGAAGGTATTGGGGAAGGTAAGTCTCAAAAAAATCACCAAAATATATAAAATAAAATAAAATAATAAAAAATAAAGAAAAAAAGAAAAAAAGTCAAGCATCAGCAGCTACCCTGTCCAGCTACATCAGTCTCTGCCCACCAGCTATATTGTTGTCTTCTGTTGGCCTTTGTGAATCTCATTAGAATTATAAATGACCATTTTGTTACCCAGGTAAGTAGCACTAGGTTCAATTGATGAAAAGAGTTCAAAATACATACTGGACAAATTAAATTATGTCTTTTTCTTTAAAAAAAAATCACCAAAAAGCTAAGAGCTAGTCTGACCTGGAATTTGGATAAGAAATACTTCTGTAGTATCCCCAAAATTGTTCTTTGAGACTTTCTCTTCAATTACTTCCAATGAGAAGGTACTCACAACCTGCCAAAGCATCCTTTTGTACTTTGTACTTATTTGAGGGAAGGGGACTCTTATTGTATTTTTGGACTAGCTCTTCCAGTCTCACTCTATTGGTCTGCTCCTACTACTGATCTCTGATCAGAGTGAAAAACTTTGATCTGCTCCATTTCTTACCTGGGCCCCTCCTTAGGTGGCCTGACAGCTCCCATCTCTTAGGAGTCTTGTAACATATTGTTGCCAAATTTAATGCCTCATCTAATTGATTCAGCCCTGCATCAATTCAAAACTCCTAAATTCAAAGAATCCACTAGCTTCAGCCTCCCCAGGAGGAGGGATCACAAGCATTCATCACCATCATTCCCAGCAATAGATCTAATTCTAAAGAAAATTTTTTTCTTAAGCCCAGTCAAAATCTGACTCTCTACAGTATTCACCCACTGCTACCACTTTTGCTCTCTAGGCTCAAATAGAAAAAGCAATTAATCTCACTTCCATGTGACAATCCTTCAGATATAAGAAGAAAATTGTCATTTTCCTGAGTTTTCCATTTTGCAAGTTTAATTATGCCCATACTTCAGCTAATCTACAAATGAGATGTTTTCCAGCCTTCATCAGTGACTCTCAGTTATGTTCAGTATCAACCAAATAGTCCTGTTTGGTTTTTAAAACTCTTCAAAATATGGCACCTACCTTTCCAGTCTTCTAACACCTCTCATCCACATACTCTTTGATCTAGTAAGACTGGCCTTGCCTGTCCTCAAACAAAACACTCCCAGCTCCCATTTTCAGTGCACATGAAGAGAATGCCATACCTGTGATTCTTTCCTTCCCCATCTTCAACTCACTTCCCTTCACCTAAAACTCATCTTCTACAGAAATCTTTCCTGATCTTCTTTATTTGGAGTGTCTTTTCTCTATTGTTTCAAGCTTGTTTCTACAAAATTATTTTCATATTGTGTCCACCATTAGATATGTGAATTCCATAAGAAAAAAGACTTTCACAGTACTTGGCAATTATTAGGTGCTTAATTGTTTATTGACTTACTTTTACCTTTCTCTGTATTCCCAGTGCTTAGCAGAGTGCCTGGCAAATAGTAGGTATTTAACAAATGTTTGCTGACTTGATTATCATAATCACTTTCTTCTGCTCATGTTCCATCTAGTTCTTTCATAAAAGAGACTCAGATCTGAATGCATTATCCCAGAGGTGGTTCAGGCACCACAGAACACATCAGAATTCCCTTCTCCCTCATTCTGGATGATATGCTTCTTATTGACTCATCTCAATCTGTTACTTCACTAAAACAAAGATTCTTTTCCACAGAAAGTACTATCCAGCCATGTCTTCCCCACTTGCTATTTGTGAAAATGATTTTTAAAGCCCAAATGTACTCTATATTATTCTTATTAAACTCTATTTCAAGTTCACCCATTATTCTTGCTGGTAACCATATCACAAACTCAATTTCTGTATTTTTAGCCATCTCCTGGAAGAAGCCCATTCCATCACACAGATCTTCACAGATCTTCAATACTTCAAGGGTAGGTGACTTTGTTAATGTAGGAACACATTAATTTGACAAAATCATCACTGTTTTATGATAACACTAACAACAATGTAGCAAGAATTTATGTAACAGTTTAAGGTTTGAAAAGTGCTTCCCAAATTATCTCATTTATCTTCACAACAGCCTAGTGAAGGAAGTGCTTTTATTATTCTCATTTTACAGATAAGGAAACTGAGTGACTTTTTCAGGTTCACATAGGATTAGAACTGAGTTCCTCCTGATTTCAAGTTCAGCACTTATCTACTGTGCTAGTTGAATATCTCTTACTAGACTTACTAGAGATTCTGATAGTCACTGTGTCTGAAAAATAAGTTAAATCCAGTAAATGTCCTTCAGTTGGGGAATGGCTTAGCAAACTGTGGTATATGTATGTCATGGAACACTATTGTTCTATTAGAAACCAGGAGGGACGGGATTTCAGGGAAACCTGGAGGGATTTGCATGAACTGATGCTAAATGAGATGAGCAGAACCAGAAAAACACTGTACACCCTAACAGCAACATGGGAGTGATGTTCAACCTTGAAGGACTTGCTCATTCCATCAGTGCAACAATTGGGAACAATTTGGGGCTGTCTGCAAAGGAGAGTGCCATCTGTATCCAGATAAGGAGCTGTGGAGTTTGAACAAAGTACAAGGACTATTCCCTTTAATTTGGAAAAAAAACAGATATCTTATTGTCTGATCTGGTTACCTCTGAGAATTCTGTTCTCTTTAAGGATATGATTTCTCTCTCATCACACCCAATTTGGATCAAGGTACAACATGGAAACAAAGTAAAGACTGACAGAGTGCTATCTGTGGGGGGGGGGGAGGGAAGCAAGATTGGGAGAAAATTGTAAAACTCAAATAATATCTTTAATAAAAAAAAGAAAAGAAAAATTACAAGAAACAAGCTTAACCCCAAAGCAAAAAGACACACCACTACTTCATAGAGGTGGTGAAGTGAACTATCAACCAACAATCGGTTAACATTTATTAAATATTTACTCTGTGTTAAACAAGGTGCTAGGGATAAAAAGGGCAAAAAATTGTCTCTGTCCCTAAGGAGTTTTCAAGGGGTACAGAACATTACATATATCATATGATTCAATAAATAGATCTATAGGAAAAAAAATAATGAACCCATTTCCATGACCAAAAGGCATTTTTCTTCATCTTTGCCTATGAAAAGCATACTTCAAAATTGTGAGAGTATTTTGTAAGTTTGAGGGAATGGTTTAGAAATTAAAAAACTGTGCACAAGTTGAGGTTTGATCTTTTTTGCCCTGAGATGAAAAAAAGGAATGGGAACTGAAGGGTGAATTGAAGACCCTGGGTCAAAAAAAGAAAAAATATTTGGGGTTTTGTTTTGCTTTGTTTTTACTTCATAGTGGGACCAAACTGAAATTATCCTAAAAAAAAAAAAAATAAAGACTGTTAATGGGGCAAAGGGGTATTTAGAATACAAGTATCCCCAGCAATAAAAATAATCTTTTAGGAGGGAAAGTAGACAGATAAGAGGACCAGCCAGAGACAGACAAAACAAGATGTAGTTTAAACAAAGCAGTCTCCACAAGGTTTTATGATGTGGCAAACAGTGGCTCAGAGATGAGTGCTTTGGCTTGCTGTGACATTTAACAAAACATAAGGATTGCCTCTTCTATTTTTTTTTTGTTTCTTTCTCCCCACCCCATGAAAGCACTGAGAAAATAAAAGAGCCAGTTCGGTGCTATGAACAAATGGGAAGATGAGAAATAAGAGAGAGCCTGCCTCTGGTTTTAATACCAAAGTGAACCACTGAAGAGTCTCCTGACATCTGGAAGCAAACTGTTGACATTCAACCCAGAGGAATGTAAATTGTAAGCCCCAAAAGCTGACCTTGAAAAGCTACTCACTCCCAAAGTACTCTATCCAGATATGGGCATCATATGGGGTTAGAACTGTCAAGAATGAAGAAACCCTCCTATTGATGGGGGAAAGTTAGTCTACCCTCACATAGTAAAAATAACATATAGATCAGAGATCCTAAAAGGGCTCTCCTTCCTACCCTCCCACACACACTGTGAGTTGTGATTATAAAAAATCTACTTCTCAGATTCCAAGCTGTTCCCAACTACTTCTCAAAGCCAAGAAAATAATTATACAATATGGCATAGTAGAAGGAGACCTAGGCCTGGATTCAGAAGACCTGGGTTTGAGTATGGGTTCTTTCATTTACAGTTTTGTAACCAAAGTCAAAAGATCTGAGATCCTCCATTTTATCAATTAAATGGGAATTATTATATTTGCATGGCCTACATCACAGAGTTGTCATTTTGTAAATTAGAAAATGCCTTGTAAATGTATTATAAGTAAAATGCCATACTATGCTATAATTAAGGAAGTCAAAGACAGATGGAAATATATTTATAAAAATACTTTTTTGTATTGACAAAGAAACAGAAGAAAAAAAGGGTGCCTATTGATTGGGAAATGGCCAAATAAAAGGTATATAAATTAATGGAATACTATAAAGCCAAAAAAAGGAAAAAAATGAAGAATTCAGAAAGCTTAGGAAGACTTATAAACTGATATAGAACATAATAAGCAAAACTAGAACTTACAGAAGGACAAAAATAATGTAAAAGAAAAAAGTCACTGAAAGACTTGAGAACTCTGATCAGTGCAGAACCAACTAGTTCCTGCCTCTCAATAGACACACACACACACACACACACACACACACACACAAACACACAAAATTGGCAGATACATTTATCTGCATTTGTTTCATAAAAGGGAGAGATGGGAAGAATTATTGGAAATGGTAGCAATGAGGATGCAGGACTAAAACTTTTAAATAGAAAAAAATTGAAAATAAAATCCTTCTTTAATGCCTCATCATCTTGTGAAGAAGGCTCCAGGTTAAGGTTCTAGCAAAGAAGAAGATCATGCCAAGATGAAAAAATTTCAATCCTGGTCTTGATGATAGAATATATCTATTGTATGAGGACCACTTTGGCAAGTTCAAAGAGGCTCATTAATAGTCTGACCCAAGGCTGATAAAATTTTCAATCATGGCAATTTCTACTATCTGCTCATTTTTAAACAGATTCTGGTAACATGGAGAGAGAGTGAATACCCACACCTACAAAAGTCATAGATCATTGGAGGACCAGAGCACCAACAGTAATATTCTCTTACCAAGCAAGGACTTCATAATAAGCTTCTGATCTAGCCTATTCAAAAGCTGGCTAATATTTGAGTTGAGGTCCCACTTCTAGAAGAAATAAGTCATGTGCTTTCACTAGGGAAGCCTTGGAAAATAATTTCAAAAAGATTTTTGGCTAGCTGAAAATGGTCCCAAATGTCTGTTGCCAACACTAACTAGTACTATATTTCATTACTTTGTAGCAAAGTCTTAAACATTGTGGAGAGAGTCACCAATTGCATCCAGATATGTTAAGGTCAAGTATAACAAAATCATAAAAGCAGGAGAGTTACCATAGAACAAAAAAAAAATAGTTATGACCATCAAGGAAGCATAGGATCATAGAGACCTCAATTATAACCCCCTCATGTTACAGATGGAGAACTATTAAAACCCAGAGCAGTTACACAACAGTAGGTCCCTGCAGATAAAAAGGCCCAGAGAGGTATTTCCAAGGCCACTTAGCTACCATGCAGATAAAATTGGACTTAAATATAGGTCTTCTGACTCTTCGGGCAATAATTTTTTTCCTTATGCCTTTTGTGTAGGTCAATATTAATAATGTCATTTATTCATATAAGTACAAAGTCAGTCAAAATTCTGAGTCCAGTTTACTTTCAAGGACTGTACTTTTGTTTATTTGCATGGGTAATTTCTCAGTTATTATATAATGAAAGCTCTGCTGATAGAAGAAAAAACTTACAGGTGAAATTCAAGGCCAAGAAAGGTTGATTTAAATCTAGGGCTATGTTTGGGGGGATGGGAGGAGTACTCACTGATACATTGCTCAGACCCATCTGCATGTTATCCACTTAGCTCCTTAAACTAATGAAGATCAGCCTTTTATTTATTATTGTAAAAAAATGCACAAAACATCCTAAAATTGTCAATTAAGGAATTTTATCAAACTATACTGTTAAAAATTTTGTTTGGAGTTCTACTCCATTAGATCCACATTCTTTAGAAGCAATATATCCCTTTATAAGTACATTCTTACACCACAAGCCAAAACGAAAGCCTTGATTAAACATTAACTATCTCTTTCAATGGTGGTCTATGGAATTATGTTTGACATAAAAATGTGACATCATAAACTCTAGGTGCAAGTAAAAGTCAATAATAATAAAACTATATTTTTCATGCAATTAATCTTAATTCCTTTAATAATTAAGTAAATCCAAAAGTTTTCCATTAAGGCATTAAGAGCTATTTAATTTCAATTTGGATAGCTTTTCAGTAGCCAAGAGCTTCTTGTTTTTTCTGGGTAATTTCTGGATGACCTCAACACTGCTTATCACAAACAGAAACCACCTCAGGTATTTGACCAAGTTTTTCTGTCAATCACTGAGAAAAAAAATAAACAGAAGTCACTTTGGGACAGAAGTGTTAACATTTCTGACATATCCAGATGAATATGTTCAAACGTCTCCAAAATGAAAGATCTAGAAAGCAGCTTAAAAAGAGTACAATCTACACATTCTGTCTACACAAACTACACTGGTCAAAAAAGATAATATGTTTCCTCTTTTAACTTTAAATTAATCTTCTGGTCTTCCAATTTTGCTGATCAAAGGGAAAATGGTATAATGTTTATATCACTTTTCCTTTTAATATTTCAAAAGATTCCTAATAAAGGAATGGGGGATTTTTATCAATTTTGAACATGTTCTATTTAAAGTAGAAAAGGAAAGTGTGAGAATTTATCACCTATGCCTTCCCATTTTTAATTATTCAAATTTAAAATACATGCATGTGCACATAGAATATGTATCATATTCTCCTACCTTCTAGGGATGAAAGCTGTTGCTCAGCTTCCAAGTATAACTGAGAAAAAATTGGCCTGGGAACCAAGTTGTTGGACCGCAGTGAGGCCTCAATGGAATTATGTAAGACTTCTTCAAAACGGGTGGTCTTCAGCTGGCCGGCATAAGAATTTCCCATCTTCTGAAAAGAGGATGAATTAAAGAAAAGTTACATTCAATTTCAGTTTCCTGAAGGGATGATGCCTATAGAACTAAAAATATACAAGGCAATCTTGCTCCTGAAGAAGGGGCAGAACTATATTGTTTCCAATGGTCAGAAAAGGAAAACTGACAATCTTCACCCAGCAGACTGCCCTCCGCCCCCAAAACCTCAGCCTGCTAAATTACAGGAAGTTATATAAGTAACAGCTTTCCATTATTCAATAGAGGCAAGGAGGAGTCTGACACTTTTAAAAATATTTTACTAGAAATTAGGTTCTTATAATTCTTGAGTTTAACTTACTTCATGACATTTCCCAAAAATGCATTCTTGTATAGAAGAACCCAATAACCTTGTTTTAAGGAAAAGAAATTTCCATAACCTAAAACAAGACACTATTTAAGTATTCAGAAGGAAAGATACTTTTAGAATGAGAGTACCAGGAAGTTATCAATTCAAAGAATGATCTACTCTACTATATTATTTTTTTTAAAAAAAAAAGAATCTCCAACTAAAAAGACTAGGAAATAAATAATCTATGAACATACCTTCTGCAAAAGTAAAATAAAATAAAACAGACAGTTAACTTCTAACATCATATGGAAAGAAAAAAGATGTTGAATATGTAGGTATAGAAGACTGAACTTGTGATTTTGTTGCTATAGGGAATTCCTGAATATTCAGAGTTCTACCAAGGTAGGTCAGTACCTTCCAAGAATTACCTACAGCTCTGAGAGGGGTTAAACCACATGTCCAGGGTCTCACAGTATATGCGAGAGATAGAATTTGAACTCAGGTCTTCCTATCTCCAAGACCAGTTGTCTTTCTACTAATATTGCCACACTACTTCTTTGTCTCTTGTGAGAAGAAATAAATGTAGAAATATCTGTGTTTAATTGTGATATATGAATGTTATGGAAAAACTACTGTACCATAAGAAATGAAATGACTTCAGAGAATCCTGATAGATGTGATAGCTATGAACTGCTATGAAGTGAACAAATCCAGGAGAACAATAACATTTAAAGAAAAACAACTTTGAAAGATTTAAGAAGTCTGATCAATTAAATGCCTAGATAAAAGTTTCCAGACAACTGTAATGAACACAAGATGCAGAGTTGGACATTTTTGTCAAGACCACTGCAACCTTTGCATAACTAGTCTTATTTGTAACAATGTTTGGTTGGGGGAGGGATAGAAAAGATAATTATGTTTCCAGGAAAAAAAAAAGGAAGTCATCAAACCAATTTTTAATTCATAAAAGAGAACAAAAACAAGTTCAAAAGAAAGTATAGAAAAGCATGATTTATTTTATACTATTTAAAAAGAAAATAGCATTAAATGGTTAACAGTGCAAAATGTTTTTATTTAGGGTTTAAGTTCAGAATTTTGAAATTAAATTTGTGTGCATGGCATATCTGATATACAAAGGCAGAGTTTTATAATGGGAAGAGTACAGTGTCCGTACTCCAAAGTTCTGGGTTCATGTCCTACCTCCAACTCTCCTGGATTGGAACCAGTCATAGGTGCAGAGCACTGCCTGGCCTGGAGTCAGAAACACTCAAGTTCTAATTCACCTTCAGATACTTACATGCCATGACCCTGGACAAATCACTTAACTTCTAATTGCCTCAATTTCCTCAACTATAAAATGAGGGTAATAATAGTAACTTCCTCTCAGGCTTGTTCTAAGAATTAAATTAGACAATATTTATAAAATTCTTATTTAATACAGTTCCTAGAACATTACAGGGTCATAATAAATTGCTTATTCCCTTTTCTTCCCCCTGTGTGACATAGACAAGACATTTAACCTCATCAAATTTCATATCTAAAATGGGAGTAAAGGTACTATCCAATATCTGTCTCTGGGGTTTAGAGTTTAACATTAAATAAGTCTTCAACTCTGATAATTTTGTTTTTACAGATAAAGAACCTAAGGCCCAAAATGCTCTGAATGAATGAATGAATCATAATGAATTGCAAATTTAAGAGCTGTACTAAATATTAGAGGTAATCTTACTTTATAAATGAAGACAATAGAAGCTATGTGACTTGTTCAGGAAGTAATTCTCCCACAAGACACACATAGTAAGTAGGAGAGATAGAATTCTAAGGAAAGTCTTGTTACTCCAAACCCTACACTCTTCCTACTATATCAGTGTTGTTCAGCCATGCATCAAAACCACCATGAAAGGATGGAAATATTCAATCTCCTAGTCTAGAATCCAAAGCCTTTTAATATAGACTATATGGATATTAAACTGATTCTACAAGTAGAAAAAAAATCTTAGTTCTCTATAGCATTATTTATGAGAACTATTTGTCATTGAGTTCCTTGCCCAGCTGAAACCTTAGAGAAGACAATCATGGTCATGCCCCATTTAAATCTGGTTTCTCTTAAGTGATAAAATGAACTGGTGTAAAATCACATTAACTTTCTCCCTGCCTCATAAAGAAGGTTTTGCCCTTTCCTCTTCTAAGTAAAAGTAAATGGACCCCATTAAACACTTCCTGCTTGCTGTAATAACTTCTGACCAAGGGCCTCCTTTTTAAATCCTGAGTTACAGCCTGGGGAAATGAGCTGTCTGGTTAGGAGGTCTTCAGGAATTAGCCCCAAACAAAAGGGGAGTTTTCTTAAATGAATTAAATAAATGGGTAGAATCACAGCATCCATTTCTAAGCTTTTTGCTTCATATGTTGCATATTTAATATCTCACATGGGATTGAGCTACCATTTGGAGGTATTGCCTCCACTCTCACTACAGCATGATCTCTAAAAACCAATAACAAGTACCTGCCCTTGTTTATAGC
The DNA here is from genome assembly GCF_037893015.1 of Macrotis lagotis. Lineage (NCBI taxonomy): Eukaryota > Metazoa > Chordata > Mammalia > Peramelemorphia > Peramelidae > Macrotis > Macrotis lagotis. Next base: position 132,652,547 of record NC_133658.1, read on the forward strand.
ATTAACTTCAAACTTAATATACCCAATTGACTTCATGTTGACTTAGAAAACCACAGATTAACATTATCTATATTTTATTATATCTTTATTTATTTTGTTAAATATTTAATATGGTTCTGCTCCAGTTGAGAGTTTTGTGAGTTGAGTTTGAAACCTCTAGCTCTAGAATATCTTTTGTGCCTTAGAATTCCAATAGGTGTTTTTGGAGGATTTTACTTTTCATAAGGAATCACTCTTCCTCTTAAACTCAGAATTGGATATCCTCCAACACAGTGGCAAACACCTTTGGCAACATACAGCTCATTGTTTTATGCCTGAGCTGATATATATAAAGTATATGTATATATAGACATGTCTATATAGAGACATAGATATAGAAATAGATATATGATCAAAATTTGTTTAAATAGGATTGTTTCTGATGTATCTTTCTAAGAAATTTAATTATTTTGTTGATAATCTTTAAGGTGGCATTCAAAATCAAATGTTTTCTCCATTTCAGAAGCCTTAAGTGACCTGGATTTAAAGGGATTTAAATTTAAACCTGTTGATTCATGCCACCTGATGGGAAGAAAGCAGGAAGTGTATCTACATCCTTTATTTACCATATGAGAAATGGTGGGAAGGGAAAGTTATGGTTATAATGCATTAATAAAATCACTTTAAAATTATGTCAGCATAAGGAAACAGGCAGGATGTACCTATATGGTTTTTATTTGATTTTGGTTTTGTTTATTCTTATGCCCATATATTCATTCTCTGACAGGGCCAGTAATAATTTGGGGATAAAAAAAGATGTCAATAAGAAAAAAAAATATCTTTAGACTCACTTAAGGGGATCTGCGACTTCATCCAACTAGATGTTCTCTCTGATGAAGTACATTGTGATACAACATTGCCCACCTAACCTGTGAGACTGTTTCATCCAAACCGGCCTAAAGTTCCCCACAAAGGCTATAGCCAATATTCTGAAGGTCTTCCTCGTTGTGCCTGGCATTTCAGGGTACCAGTGGAAAGAGCAGGTTGTCAACTGTCATTCACCTAACCTCACCATGTGAATAAATCATCTTTTCTCTTCATCATACAATTTTCCAGTTATGCTCTTTACTCTTCTTTTTCTTTGAAATTGTCTAATGTTCATATCCACCTGCCTCTTTCCATTGCTCTCTTATAATAATTATTTTCAAATTTTTAGATATTGTTATACCCTATGTCTCATAGCCAAACACCACCACTAGTGGAATATTGGTATTAAAAATAAGAGTCTTGGGGTGGCTAGGTGGCGTAGTGGATACAGCACTGGCCTTGGAGTCAGAAGTACCTGGGGTCAAATCCGGTCTCAGACACTTAATAATTACCTAGCTGTGTGGCCTTGGGCAAGCCACTTAACCCCATTTGCCTTGCAAAAACCTAATAAATAAATAAATGAATGAATGAATGAATGAATGAACAAGCAAGTAAATAAATAAATAGATGAATGAATGAATGAAAATATGAGTCTTTGTTTCCAAGAGAAACTAGGGTTCATTAAAGAAGTCTTGCAATTTACTACAGTGGGCAGTCCAACCAACTCTTCTATTTAATTCTGGGCCCAATTTGATAACTATTTTCACTATCCCTAAAAAACTTACTGGAAGATAAATTTTGTAGGCTATTTATACAATTGAATGCCATAATCTAGGCACTAGGCATTCTTCATCCACATGGTCTTTCCTATGTGTAGATTAAGGTCAAACTCTAGAGCATTTATCACTTTTCCTGTAGACCCTCCATGGTTCTAGGGCTAGATGCAACCAACACTATCATCATCCAGTAGGCATATTTGGAGGATTTTACTTTCTGTAGGGAATCCCTCTTCCTCTTTGACTAGGAATTGAATATCATCCATCAAAGTGGCTACCATTTTTAGCAAGTATCCATCTCTCTGATTTATACCTAACCTGATGTTTATGATCAAAAGTTATTTAAAGAGGATTTTTTTCTGTTGTATCTTTCAAGGAAATTTAAAATATTTTGAAATATGTATGGTGGCTACCTTGTTGGAAGAGAATCTTTAAGGAATCATTTAATTCTTCAGAATCAAATGATTTCTTCATTATCAATAAACAAAAAACATAGCAAGATCTTGTTTTTTCCTACATTTTTCAATAAAATATAATGATAAAGATGAGGTCTATTCAAGAATATCATTTGTAAAAACTGCCTGTTTCCACTCATTCATATCCTTATTGAGGATGTTTTCAATATATAGACATTTAGTAAAAAAATTTCCTATGGATAGGAAAGCAAACATTTAGGTGTAGTAGTTCTACTGTCCTTGACAGTAACCATGATTAGTTATTTAAAAAAAAATCTTTTCAGATACTTTCCATGTTTCTTTTATTTGTCCTATTCAAACTTAAAATAAAGGGAGGGAAGAATAAGAATTTCCCCAAAATACCTAAAGACTAAATCTGCTTTCAAAAAGCTCAACAAAACCACAATAAATTTTGGAAGGAAATATACTAACTGTGAAGAAGTGAGGGTAAAAATTAATTTAGTATAAAGGATTTGGAATCCTAACTGCAACACACTTAATCAAGTAACCCTGAGCAAGTCACTATACCACAATCAATAGGAATCAAAGGGAAAAAACTAAGCAATTTGTCTCATATACTCAATTGTTCTTAAGGAAATTACTTACAATTGTATGTATACATATAGATAGATAGATATACATATAGATAGAAACTAAATTATATATATATATATATATTTAAAAGAGATGATGAAAAAGGGTAAAAACATCATTTGTACAAAAATATTCATAGCGGGTGGCTAGGTGGTGCAGTGGATAGAGCACCAGCCCTGGAGTCAGGAGTACCTGAGTTCAAATCCAGCCTCAGACACTTAATAATTACCTAGCTGTGTGGCCTTGGGCAAGCCACTTAACCCCATTGCCTTGCAAAATCCTAAAAAAAAAAATATTCATAGCAGCCCTGTTTGTGGTGGCAAAGAATTGGAAATCAAGTAAATGTCCTTCAGTTGGGGAATGGCTTAGCAAACTGGGGTATATGTATGTCATGGAACACTATTGTTCTATTAGAAACCAGGAGGGGGAAGGGGCGGCAGCTAGGTGGCACAGTGGATAAAGCATAGGCCCTGGAGTCAGGAGTACCTGGGTTCAAATCCGGTCTCAGACACTTAATAATTACCTAGCTGTGTGGCCTTGGGCAAGCCACTTAACTCCATTTGCCTTGCAAAAACCAAAAAAAAAAAAAAAAGAAACCAGGAGGGACAGGAATTCAGTGAGGCCTGGAAGTATTTTCATGAACTGATGCTGAGTGAAATGAGCAGAACCAGAAAAACACCACACCCTAACAGCAACATGGTGGTGATGATGAACCTTGATGAACTTGCTCATTCCATCAGTGCAACAACCAGGGACAATTTGGGACTGTCTGCAATGGAGAATACCATCTGTATCCAGCGAAAGAACTGTGGAATTTGAACAAAGACCAAGGACTATAACCTTTAATTTAGGGGGAAAAAACTGATATCTTATTGTCTGATCTTGCTATCTCTTATACTTTATATTTCTTCCTAAAGGATATGATTTCTCTCTCATCACATTCAATTTGGATCACTGTATATCATGGAAATAATGTAAAAACTGGCAACTTGCCTTCTGTGGTGGTGGGGGAGAGGGAAGTAAGATTAGGGGAAAAATTGTAAAACTCAAAATAAAACCTTTAAAAAATAAATAAATAATTTGAACTTTTAAAAAAAAAAAGACCATCTAGTTCAATACTCCTCATTTTTCCAGTCAAAAGAACTGCATCTCAGAGAGTTGATCATTTGCTCAAGCTCACACAGTTATTAAGATAGCAGAGATAAATTTCAAATTCAGCCTTTTCCTCTGATCCTTGCTACCTTACAATATAGTTGGTCAGTTCTGTATAAAAAGATAACCAATATAAATCAGCATATGAGTAATGAGAGATCAAAATATGCCAGGATCACAAGAATTCAAGAACAGGTAGAGATCACTATGTTCTTAAATAATTAAGAATGCATCACAATGAAGATAGAAACAATACAAAACAAGGCATGACATGAAATATAAACATCAAAAGACATATTGCCAAAATGTGCCAGTACGATATGCAATTGTATATTATGTACATAATATACAATTGCACAATGTACAATGTGCAATATGATCTTTAAGACTACTTCCAGTCCTGATATTTCAGGTTTCTGTTGATCTGGTCTATCATGAACTTTAAGAAGTTGATTGTATACAGGTAAACAGAAGAGATTCTATCACCTTTGGGATTTCTCTCCCTCTGCTTCTCCCAGGCTCCTCATTTTTCCTCTTCTAAACACAAGGCATTGTTCTCTTCTACTAGTTCTTATTCTTTCCTCTGTTCCCGATTCTTCCATTCTTATGCTTTTTTTTCCCTTTGCTTATTCAATGGCTATCTTATCTAGACACCTTTGACTTTAGTCTTCTGCTGTCTGATATTATATATGACTCTTTTTGCACTGTTACCACTGTTCTGTTCAACTACACATATCTATTATAAGGATTTTGTTTTTCCTTTTCTTCTAGAGAGGAAAGAGAATGTGGGAAGGAGAGAAAATAAATTTTTAAATTTAAAAATTAAAGTTAGAAAATTTTAAATGAAGACAATCTTAGAAGTTAAACTATATATATATATATATATGTATATACATACATATATACATACACACATATATACATATATATATATATATAATCATTCCCATTTTATAGTTAAAGAATTGTACTCAAATAGTTTAAAGTAACTTCATAATACTGTGGTAAATGTCAGAGAAAGTATTCCAACATGGCTCTCTCCTGACTCAAGGTCTAGGGCTTTTGCCAATTCCCAACATGTCTCAGTTTTCTACTACCTACTCACTTCTCCACTAAACTCTCCTCTTGTATCTCTGCATGCTATCACATTTCCATCTCCTCTGGAAGTTTGCCCCATTATTGATCATACCTTCCTTTTCTCGATCTCTATTTCTCCTTATCTATGAACTCCTTCCCTACTATCTATAAATAAGCTTAGATATTAACACTCCTTTTTAACCCTAGTTTGACTCTACCATCTTCTCAGGCTGTTGTCCTATATCAATCTATCCTTTCATGGATAAACTAATAATAACAATTATAGCAATCATAATAAATCATATATTTAATATATTATTTGTAATAATTACTTTATAAATAGTACATAAAAATAGAACACAAGATACATCTCCATAGGACAGGGATTTTTTAAGTTAACATTTCTTCACTGAAAAGAATGAAAAGAATAGATAGACATTCTTGGAGAACATGATAAATAGATTATTTTAATCTACAAAAAAATCTTTTGGGAATAAACAGATAACTTTTACTCTCTTCAGTGCATTAAAAGGGGAAAAACATTTTAATGCATCTTCTTTTTTTCATCATTAATACCAGCCTCCCCCCAACCTCATCCCTATTAAATGAAAGGAAAAAGATACATAGTTATCCCTTCCTTCTAGTACAGGTTAGGGGAGTGGCACTCTTGTTATCTGGAAAAACCATGTAAACCTCCTTTCAGACCAGAGAAAAAGTATGAATTATTATAGTATTAAAAGTTAAAGTAGGTTTTATTATACAATATTATACAAATATTTTATGTACTTCTGAGTTCCTAATTTTTTTCTCTCATCTGCTGACCTTCATATATCATCTGAAGCATCTGCAAAACTCCCCAAAAAATCCTATTTAATTTCTTATGCCAACCTGCAAAATTTTATAACAACAATATGGAAAGTCACAGAATGAAAAGGTATGACTATAGAGCAGTCATCTCTTGTAAAAGATGAACATAGACAAGCAAAATAAACCCTCAAGGTGGTCATGTCCAAAAATGTATATTTTTTCCCTTTATTTCAATCATCTCTCTTAGAAGATGGGTAATATGATTCACTATAAGTTCTCTGGAGACAAGTTTGTTATTGTTTTGTTCAGAGTTCCTAAATCTTTCAAAGCTGTTTTTCTTTAGCCAATATCCAACAAACACATTAAACACCAACTACATTGAGCTTTGCACAAATTATTGAGAATACAAATAACTCCCCCCCCCAAAAAAAAGATAGTCCTTGGTTTTTTTTGTTTGTTTTTTTTAGGTTTTTGCAAGGCAAATGGGGTTAAGTGGCTTGCCCAAGGCCACACAGCTAGATAATTATTAAGTGTCTGAGACCGGATTTGAACCCAGCTACTCCTGACTCCAAGGCCGGTGCTTTATCCACTACGCCACCTAGCCGCCCCTAGTCCTTGTTTTAAAGAGCAATTTAATGAAGGAAGACAACAACAAAAAAAAAGAAGTTGAAAAGGGGTAAGTGAGGGGAGGTACTTGATGGGATGGGGAGGGAGAAAAGAGGTAAATGAGAAGCTGAGAAGTCCCAAAGTAATGCAGTCAGATGGGATGAGATGTCTGTCCTAATCTCCCTCCTTAATTAGCAGTTTTGGAATTCAGCCATCCTCTCTAGTTTTCTAAGAGTCACTCTAAGATGTCCCCTTAGATTGTAGAGTGGCTTTTTTCCCTATTGTATATTCTTTTTAAAATCTCCTCTCTGAGATAAGGAAGTTTGTTTTACTGGTGAATATTCCACCCCCCTCATAATTCATCAGCTCCTCAATTATTTTCTTTCCTGAATTTGATGTGTAAATCAATTACAGAAGAGTTATCCTCTAGGAACCCAGGATTAATGATCACTGTAGATGACATCAATGCATAAATAAAAAATTTAGTACCTACTCAATTCCTAGCAAGATATGACCTGATGACCAAAATTATTCATCAGAACTTGCTCCTTTTCATGAATTGATGGATAACAAATTCCTATAGTACAAATATGGACCTCAAAGCTTCCTACAGAACTCAATGAATCAAACTATTATTCACAGAACAACTTTTGCCCACAATTAACTGGATAGAAAATTGATTCATTAAAACTTCAGAACAACATTTTAATAGATGTCACCTTGCCAACTACTCAGTCTCTGTGCTACATAGAATGAAAAGATTCCAATATATGGAAACTTAGCAGAGGACTACAAAATCATGTGGGGAAGAATGAGGCATCTATCATCTCATTCCTACTGGAATTATACTGAGGATCTTTTGATTTGAACCTTCAGAAAAAAAAGTTCATATCCTGTGCTTTTATTCAGCTATTATAAAGGATTGATATAATTCACCTATTCTAAGAATCTATAGAATATTAAAGTAATAAGTAAAAGGATATTCACTTTCCCCAGGACCATTTCAAACTAAACATCATCAAAAAAGGAGAAGATATAGACAATAATGTTGGAAATACCAAAATCATTAATAAAAAAAAAACTGACAATATCTACATCCACATTGGTTTTTTTGTTTTCCTCTTCACAATAAATCCATGAAGTCAGAAATATATATATTATTATTCCCATTTTTATACATTGCCCATAGCCTATGTCAAAGGAAGAATTTTAACACAGATCTCTTTTGACTCCAAAGTTCAGCACTTTTGCCTATTCCCTCTACCTGCTTCTCTACCCATGCCTTCTGACTTTCTGACCCTCTTCTCTACAAAACTGGGCCTTCGAAAGGTCTCTTTTTTTTAGGTTTTTGCAAGGCAAACGGGGTTAAGTTTAAGTGGTTTGCCCAAGGCCACACAGCTAGGTAATTATTAAGTGTCTGAGACTGGATTTGAACCCAGGTACTACTGACTCCAAGGCGGGTGCTCTATCCACTACACCACCTAGCCACCCCCCCTTCAAAAGGTCTCTTAATTGCTAAATGATATTTACCCAGGTCTCAATCCTAACTTTACATGACACTGTCTTTGCATTTCTCTCCTCACTTTCTTCTAAAACCTCACCATTCTAGTTTCTAACTTCATCACCCCAAATTGCAGTGCCCAAATCAACATTCCTCTGCATTATCCTGTGCCCTCTTCTCTATATGTGTTTCTTTCTTATTTGGTGATCATACCTTCTCCTATGAATAACTAACTAACTTTCAGATTGATGGACCCATCCCTAATCTTTGCCCCTCAATTATAGTTTGAATTTTCATTTGTCTAGACTCTGGATATCCCATATGCACCTCAAATTCAGTATGTTCAAACATGGAACTCATGCTCCCCCTAAGTTCATCCTTCATTCAATTTTCCTTGTCATTTGAAAATATTTTGCCTCTCACCCAAAATCCTTAGTCACTCACCATCATCTCTCTCCCTCATCCTCTACATTCAATCATTTGCAAAATCAATAATTATTTAATTGAATGCCAAACTCAGAAAACAAAAAATATTTCACAAGGCTAGAACAGGGCTATCCACTAGTAGTGTGATTCTATGCTGCCCACCTGTGGGTTTTAGTTTTCAAGAGCATAAAAATAAAATAACAATTTGCATGGAATGTGTATTACACTTTTTAATTCCATCACTAACAAATAATCTCATTAATATTAATTTTCTTTGGTGTTTTTAAGCAGTGTTATGAACAACACATCACAAGGAATTTTCAATCAATCTGGTGAATGTGTTCTGTCTGTTCGATGCAGACTACTTAGTATGCACCTACCTTTATGCTGTTGTGTTATTGCCGTATTGATGACAAGTGTTCCCCCATTTCCTAAGTTAAAAGTACCGTGACTTTTTTGTTTTGCTTGCTAAACCTAAGATAAGATTACAAATTATTATATTAAGGGTACTGTATTTTTTTTATTCTGGTGTGACCCTCAAATAATTAGTTTATTTTAATGAGGCTCTAAAATAACCTAAGGTTGGACAGCCTGGGCTAGAATCCTGAGTCACATCTAATAAAATGACATCTAATAATTTAATAATTTGTCATTTTAATTTAATAATCACTTAATCACATTTAATAATAATGTAAAGTCTTATATTTGTGTTCAAATAATCAGCAGATATAGACATTTAGTCTATATATATTATATTATATAACAGACAGATGTACAGAGAAAGAGTGTGAGAGAGAGAAAGACAAAGAGAGTGGGGTGATAGGATGGTCAAGACAACAAATCATGTAAAGAAGATTTGGAAGGTTTAAGGAATAGCTCAGCATATTAAATATGAAATAGGATATGACATAACAGCAAAAAAGTTTAATATGATGTTAGACTATATTGAGAGGTATAGTATCCAAACAAGGGGTAATCTTCCCACTGTACTCTGAGATATACTCTACAGCTAAAATACTATGATCAGTTCTGCACATGCCATTATGAAAAGAACAGTGCTAAGATGAACAGCATACAGAGGAGAGTAACTAGAATTAGGAACTCCAAATCATGCCATACAAGCAGCATTGGAGAAATCTAGGAATGTTTAACCTAGAGAAGCCTTGGGTGGATGGGGAGGGGAGGGGGAAGAAAGGAATGAGAGAGGTTATCTGTAATATTTAGCATCAGGATATAAAACTGTACCCCAAGTAATAAGTAAACCACTGCAGAGAAGATAACTGCATATTGATATAAAGAAAAATTTCCTAACAATTATAGCTATTAAAAAGTCAAATAGGTCTGCCACATGAGGCAAGTAAATAATCCAAAACTTGATTTGTTGTTGTTCAGTTGTGTCTGACTCTTGGTGACCCCATTTGGGGTTTTCTTGGCAGAGATATTGGACTGGTTTGTCACTTCCTTCTCTAGTTCATTTCATAGATGGGGAAACTGAGGCAAACAGAATTAAGTGACTTGCACAGGGTCACACAAATTTGAACTCAGGAAGATAAGTATCCCTGACTCCAGGCAGACTCTATCTACTATGCCACTTAACTGCTCAAAAGTAGCAGTATTCAAAGAAAAGACTTGAGGACTCTTAGATAGCAGGGACTTCTATGTATCTCCAGTATTTAAGCAAAGTGTGGAGGACAAAATAAACACTTAATGATTGTTTGTTGACTGGTTGAAGGTATTGTAGAGCCTATATTCTAGTTCAGGAAGGGGCTGGACTACAGTCAGTCACCTCTTTGTTTCTATGGAGTAACAACAATAGGTCACACCACTGGTAAGAATAACAAATCAGCATTAGAAAGGATTCCAGGGACTGTTCAGACTTTTAATTCTTATAAACCACATAAATACCTTTTGGCACAGCATGGAAAGAAGTACAACCAAGATGAAGATGTATCAAAGCAGAGGCAATATTGTTCAAGCAAATGGGCCAAAACTCTGGAGGAGGGAATAATCTCCAGGTTGCAGCCTTCTTGGCCCAAGATTAAAGTTTCAATTAGAAATTCAGAACTGGTTGGCATGAGTCATTTGACCACCAAGACTAATCTATGCTTCCCAAGCAATGTGAAGGTCCATGTAGGATTCTAATGCTCCCACAGAGCACATTCAGCACCACTGAATGTTTACTATCTACATCCATGTGCTGTGTTAGTCAGTCGATGCCCCTTGGAAGACAAGAGAACAAGGAATACTCATCCCTCCAAATTTGCCTGCATTTTAAATTGTTCCCAACTCCAGTCTTGGTATATTAATGGTATTCAAACAATTCGTTTGATGATTCTCTGGGTCAGGTTCAAGGGTAGTTGATTTTTGACTAAATTACAATTCCCTTGACTTTTAAATAGAATCATGCAAAGTCAAAGTCAACAGGCACAAGTCCCAGAATTAGTACCTACAATAACTTAGCACATTCTTAACTATAGCTGACCCAAGGCTTAGCCAAAATATCCATGTTCATACTAACTTGGATTCACATCTCCTATCACACTACAAGACAATAACTATGTAAATCTGAATAAGTTACTTTCCCTCTTTAAGCTTCAGTATTTTCATCTGTAAAATAGAGGAGGATAGTGGCAAGAGATTTGGGGCTTGACTGATTTGTTTCTAAGATCCCTTTCAATTATATTCTGCATCAGTGAAAAAATGAGGTAGGCAAAAACAGTTGGGGACAATAAAATGCAACCCTTATACAAAGTAAGTAACACTTGATTCCAAGTATTTTTTCTTTCAAAATAGATTTCACTCAACATTAGTCTAGAAGGCTTAAAATCAATAGATCAATGGACTAAGAATATTAATATTGAAAGGAGATTTAGAGATCATCCAATCTATCACCCTCAACTTTATCAAGGAATTGAAGCCCAAAGAGAGAGAGCTAAACATATAGATGGACAGATAATGGAAAAAATAAAAACAGTTCAATCTTATGTAGGTCTTCATGGCCACAGTTTTTTTATTGTCATTTTAGAAATTTTTTTCCAATTACATATAAAGATAGTTTTCAGCATCAATTTTTTGCGAGATTTTGAATTCCACATTTTCCTGCCTTCCTCATTTCCCTCCCCCTTCCCCATGACAGAAAGTAATCTGATATAGGTTATATATGTACAATCATATTTAACATATTTCCATATTAGTCATGTTGCCACAAAGAGTTTCAAAGGTAATTGTTCTATCTGATTGTCTTGTGAGACAATAAACCTGGTTAAATTTGGATTTGATAAGTGGCTCTATTCAAAGACTAATTAGTGATTAATGTCAACCTAGAAGGAAGTATCTTGTAAATCGAACTGAACCTTGTGATGTTAAACATTTTTCTTATCATCTGTGAGGATAAAGGCATGGATGGAAGGCTTAGCAAATCAACAAATTATCTGAATCAAGGAGAAGAGTTAACAAAAATAGGTAACCATAACAAATTTAAAAATTGATACTGAAAATAAAATAAAATATAATTTTAAAAAAAATGAGAAGACTGACCTCTAAAACTTCTTCCAGCTCTAAACCTATGATTCTATGACTTTGGGATATGTGTATATAGTAGCCCTACTGCCTAGAAAAATATAATGCATATAATTTGAATTTAAGAAATATTTAACTTAAATTATAAAGGAAATAAACTTTAAAATACTATATATAAATGTCAGTTATTATCCTTATTAGTTTAAAACTAGCTGATTTGAAAAGGGGCACAGCCATAAGTAACTTGCTCAATGGTGTTAAAAATAAGGCACATCCCCCCCTCTCTACAAGCATCATACATTGCACTTATTTTCAGACTTTTTCCAATATATCAGACAGCTGACTTCTTTCTCTTTTTCTTTGGGTCTTTAAAAATATTGTTATATAGGTTGGTTCTCTTGAAAAGAGGAAAGAAAAGATAGAAGGGGAAATTGTGATGATATTAAAAAAAAACCCAAAAGCCATCAATGGAAGCTTTCTTAAAAGCAAAAAGAGTCTTCAACTAGAAGAAATAAAAAAAAAGAATAAGGAAAACAACATCAATTTTATTGTTAACTACTTTAACATCTCTAAATATCTAAGGATAATCATGGTACTCTGAAAATAACCTGTCATTTATTCAAGAGGTGGAACAACTCTCTCCAAAGCATGCTGAAATCAACAGAGCATTTACTGATGAATGAGACAAGAAAAACAATCAAACCAAAAGCCAGTCATTTCCAGCTTGGCTTTCTCAGAAATACTTCTAAAATTCAGAAATTGTGACAATGTCATTCTCCAGTGAAATAACTGTACAATTCCTTTAAGAATAATACAGAAGCAAACTGCATCCTAACAACTACTGGCTCCCTGACCTAAGCCTCTAATTATTATCCTTTAAAAAAGAAGAAAGGAAAATGTCTGAAGATTGATTCAAGGGGCAGAAAACACATGTAATTTTATAAGACTCAAAGATACTTCTCCAGAAACTTAAAGGTTGTCTTTCCAACTCAAACTTAGTATATCATCTTTTTTATGTCTTTTTTTACTTTCTTTCATTTTGCCTTTTATCATTCTTGCAACTGGGCACAGTGAAACAAAGACAGTAATTCCACAGGAGTCAACAATCTCCAGTAAGTTCCTAGAGTGGTCTATGGCTGATGGAGTACTGTGACACTTGTGCAGAATACAACAGAAAATGAACTCTGAGAAGCTAGTTAGAGTTTCTGCTTTTCAAAATTAGGCTACTTCTATCAGGGCAGAGTTTTATCTTTCTTTTTCTTAGATCCTCAGTCCATGGCACATAGTAAATCCTTAATAAATGGTCTATCTGTCTAAAAATGCTTTGGGGACAGCTAGGTGGCACAGTGGATAAAGCACTGACCATGGAGTCAGGCAGGATGACATGAGTTCAAATCCAGTCTCAGAAACTTAATAATTACCTAACTGTGTGACCTTATTCAAGTCTCTTAACCATTGCCTTGCAAAAATAAAAAATAAATATGTTTTGCTAATCCCTTTACCTGAGGTACATTATATAATAAATTGTATCTATTCATTCCCCTCCCAAACCAATAGTTCATGACAGTCATTTGACCCTTGCAAAATTGTAGTGCATTTTTTGCAAACTTTATTTAAATAAAAATAGAGTACCAGCCCAATGAACACATTTATTGATGCCTACTGTGCACCAAGCACTCTACTTCTCCTCACTTCTCTGTGAAGATATTTAAAAGATTAAGAGAAGGACAAGCCATGGAGATGACCCAAGGTCCCTTCTAGTCTTATGATTCTATGATTATGAAGATGGTAATAAGTGAGACTTCTGAATTTAACCAAAATAATTATTCTCATCAACCTTTATTTTTTACAAAGTTCTTAGAAGCAAGGTCACAGTTGAAGTCACAGTTCTGTTGTATTCTAGTCATTACTACAGTCTTCCCTCAACATTTGATCTATTATTTTGAAAGTACATTAAACCAAACTTTCTGGTTGTTTTTGGGTTTGATATTTTGTTTTGTTTTGTTTTAAGGGCAAACTAGCATTTCTGGTATTCTTAAAAGGAAGCCTCTTCTACCCTCTTATCTTTATTATGGGAAGCAACATGAACACTATCCTTGAAACCTTGAACTTCAGGTTCAAATTCCACTTCTGACATGTATTGGTTGCAGGAAAACTAAGTAAACCACTTAACATTAAAGGCAACTCTCTAAGACTCTAAGTTGTAGAAAGGGTAACAATTTGCATTTCTAAAGATGGTTTCTTTACCTGGAAGTTCCCTAAAACCAATGAAATTATAGATCCAATTCTTGTCCCTATCTGGCATGTTTCTTATTCATCCCTGCCTCTCCCCCAGACAAATGTCCAGGATTTTGTACATTGTAAACTTGCTTATGTTTGTAGAATGAATGAATTTTAAGAACTGCCCACCCACTCCCCAAAACTTCTCTCATATTGTTAAACACTTAAATTTCACAAGCAAGGGATAAAACTTTTCATTCCACTATTAGAGATCAGGTTTAAAAGATAAATATCTCACCCTCTGGGTTCAAATTGACACTTATGGACAAATGACTAATTTCAGATACCAGAAATATATAAAATACATTGGAAGGTCTTTCAGGGAGTGTCATATAAGGAAGCTAAAGGGAGAAAGCTAATTAAAGGAAAGAAGAGATTAGGAATAGTCTGAATTGCAGGTTTCCAAATGGTGAATCCTCGAAGTCCCTTACGTGCTTCAGTTTTCAAATCCATATCAAAAGAACTACAAAGGACAAACAAAGTTCTTGTAAGCATATACCCCAGACTATAATGATACCATGTGAATACAAATAACTTCATATGATCTTCAAGAGCTAACAATTTATCGCCTTCTACAAGCACTGAAAAAATATATTTGTTGGGGAAGAAAGTAGAAAGGCAGAATTTTATACTTCTCTTTTAGAGTCATTCCTTGAAGAATGTTTTGTTCAATATAGTGAGATGAGAACTAAGTTATCAACTAGAAGACCTGTATTCTACTACTTACTGGCTATCTGGGTGGTCATGGGGAAGCTATCACAATTCCATAAGCTTTAGTTAATTCAAAACAGAGACAGTGTGGGAAAGAACCAAATGCTAGCTTAAATATCTGGGCCTTGGTTAAAAGGTAGTTTTGGTGATCAAATAATGGATACTATAGGATATGATAACAGATAAATATAATGAATAGGAAAGTGCAAGTGTGAGACAAAAAGTGGATAAATGATTATTGAAGAATTGAATAACTAAGGATTTCCTTCCTAAGTGCTATTCAAAAAGATTTCATCCACCATACACACAATAGCACCGAGTACTGAATCAAATATTAAGGCAAAACCACAGAACCCTAAAAAGCAATAACCACATCTCTCTGAGAGTTTCAAATTTACACTGAGGTATATGTGACAGATAGAATTTCAAATACCATGTATTCCAACTCCTGTCTTAAATATGAACCCTCTCCATAACATCCCTGACCATGATCATAAACTTGAAGAACAATATTGACAGAGAATTCATAAGGAATGCAAAACTTATATGTGATTGGTCTCTCTGGGTCTCCCATGTGCACTTTATTTCTCCAAGGATTTCTTCATCATTACCTTTCCTTTCTTTTTTTTTTCCCTTTATCTTTTCCCTCCTCAAGTTCCTGTCTAATTCTGTATTCTTTCTTCCATCTTAATAATAATAAGCATAGAGCCTCTCTTGTACAAAATAGAAGCTCAAGAAATATTTCTTAAAAGAATATTTCTTTGTTTTCCATATTGCTCTATTTCATACCAAATGTTTCACAACCTTACTAGATGTTGTAACCCACTTGCCCCAACTCAGTATCTAGGTTTACTTTACTTTTACTCTCAATTCTAGACATAATGTAATCTATGTTTTTCTCTTTTCTGATGCTAGAAAAAATGATAATCTTTTGGGAGCTAGTCCCTCCCATGCACCCATGGGACCTTGGCCTGTCAGGATATTTTATAGGAGAAAGAACCAAACCCAATAACTATTATAAACCAGAAATTCTTACACACATACACAAACACACACATAGCCTTACCAAAACATCTCTCATTTTCCACACTGAGTCTCAGTTAGCCTTAGTTAGCATTAGCTCACAACACTGGCCCTTGTACCTCTGTTTTCTTCACTGTCCAAGCAAAAGCCAAAGCCAGTCAGACAGCAAAGGAATAAAATCCCAAATCATTGCTCATGATTGTTTAGCATTGATTAACACTAAAATAGGAAAATCCAGCCCTCTCTCAATATCAAGAACTAAGTCTAAAGGTTTCACCTTTTTAACTTTCCCTGAACCACACTGAGGACCACACCTTGAGAAGAACTGGCACTGAATCAACTTAGTAAGGTAATAATGCCCTAAACAAATATATGATATGGCAATAAATGCATTGAGCCCCTATAACTGCATCCTGTAAATTCCTTTGACAGCATCCTCTGCAGGAAACCACACATTCTAATGTAGATTTTTTGGATTTTCCTACAGGATCTCATAAACTTCACAGGTGGTACTCAAGGGAGAAAAGAACTTTCCTTTTCCACAATCTGTAGTGAGATTCAACATGTGTCTGAGCTACTTTTCTTCCCAAATAAGATTTCCATAGGCACTCTGAGCAATGAAGCCCTCAGCTGTCCACTGTTGAACACTGAATATTGTTCATACATCTGGTTCAGAGTATATATAAAAAAAAATTTCTTTTAGAGAATGACTATCTTTAGACACTCTTAAAACTAAATTGCCAGCAATGACTAAGTTCATTCCCTTTTCAGTTAAAGTTTAGTACATAACTAACACTTAGTATGACTTTTTTGAATTGAACTTCTGAATGACAAAAGAACTGAATGGTAAAGTTAGTGAAGAATGTTATCACTTTGAAGGGTAAAAGTGATTTCAAAACTCCACAGACTAGACTCAATGAAATGAGAAACTTATTTTTTTTAAGGCTAAGCTAAGGATTACAGTCACCAACTTAACTAACAGGATAATTAAGTCGCTTGTTTCATTAAAACAATAAAAATAAGAGAAATGAATTCAATTCAATAGAATTCACCCTGGTCATTTATCATTTGAACGCTGCTAAAAACTTCATAACATGCATTAAGGTTGTTTAACACATCAAAATACAGACCTTATAAGAAAAGGCTGAGAGTCTCTGAAACATGAGAGGAACATGCTCAACTCACATATAGTTTATACATTGCAGGAGGACAGTATCTGCTTAAAATAAAATCCATCCTACCTCAAAGAAAGCCGAGCCCTTCAAGATCACTCTCAGACCATTTGCGAGATGAGGTAAAGACAGAGAATGTCCTCAAAGGTTTCAAATTTGGCACTGGAGAGCTAAACCCATGTTAAGCAGTAGGGACTGTCTCTCTCTGTGGGGTTTCCCCTTTGATTTGATTTAGTGGAGTCTTGTTTCGAGGATTGGGAAGGAGCACTTAATGCCCCTCACTCAGCCCAACACACAACTCAGCACCAGGTCGGCGTGACACAGAGCCTTCTGTCATAAGAGGAATAGAGGAAGGTTTCAAAGCTATCTATTCTGGAGCTACAACAAAAACAAAATAGTAATACTAATAATAATAATAATTTCACAATATAGCCTAGCAAGCT
This sequence comes from Macrotis lagotis, assembly GCF_037893015.1. Taxonomy (NCBI): domain Eukaryota; kingdom Metazoa; phylum Chordata; class Mammalia; order Peramelemorphia; family Peramelidae; genus Macrotis; species Macrotis lagotis. The sequence goes on from NC_133658.1 coordinate 132,669,935, forward strand.
GTTCTTTCAGTCTTAGGTCCCCGCTGTGTGAAATGATAAATGGCCCAGTTTTATGTCTTATTAACACTGAAGTGTTTTTCTGGGTCAGGTTGCTCTTAATCAGGTACATACCAATCTGTCAGTCTAAACCACCATCAACTTCAACTTGTTTTTTTTTAAAGAACATGAAAGTTTTGTGGGATTTTTTTTTCTTCAAGTAAACAGAAATACAACTCTGGAGAACTCAGTGTTATAGGAAAAGGAGGAGATGTAATCATGAAGAAAGGTGAGCTGAGCAAAGTGGCTCCATTTCTAAGGACAAGTAACTAACTTGCAAGGAGATGAAAAATTAAAACACTGAATTCTTCCCTCCTCTCATCTGTGTCTCCCAATTCATTTATTTCCTTAAAAGGGCAAAATGTCTGACAAAAAAAGTTTTCTTTACATTATCAAAATAAGCTTTCCCATCAAAATAATAGTTAACATAAAATAAAACATGTTAACTGAATTCATCTTTGCTACTTTTAGAATATTTATGCTAATAAGGCAGTCTACTTGGATTAAATATTTTTTAGGTTTTTTTCAGACACCCATATTGAAATTTAATTACTTCAGAAATACTCAGCAAAATATAGTGTCATAAGAGGGCGTCAGCATATATATGTACATGTTTGAAACTAAGAACAGGTATATAGAAGATATTTAATATAAATGTAATTTTAGTTACTTTCTTATTGCCAGAATCCCCAAAATTCTAACACAGGGATGCCAAAGAAAATTAAAACAGGCTCAGGAAGATTATTTGATTTAGAGCTAGAAGGAACCTCAGGGATAATGTAAATCCAAACATCTTATTTCACAGATCAGAAAATTGAAGCCCTAAGAGGTGACATGTCCTGACTAAAACTGCCTCAATAGTAAACAGCTACCTATGACAAGATTCAAACATCCTTTAACCCTAAATCCAAATCTCTTTCTATTATGTTCAAGAGGTTATCATGATTGTATCTCTGGTTAACCTTGGTACATAGTCAATCACTACCTAATCCTTTCTCCTGTGTACTCTTGTGTCTAAGACTTAAACAATCTACATAATAATCCAAAGTATATGCCCAAGGAACACTGGCACAGAGGGAAAACTCAGTCCTCCTGGATTCCATTCCCAATCAGACTTCTAAAACTGTATTTCTCTGCCACAGAGACCTCACCTGACTCTTTTGCCCTATTTCCTTTCAACAACATACATCAACTACCACACTTATTAACTAATGCCAACCCAAGAGACCTAAGCTCTCCCTCCTTTTATCTAAAATTGGATAGCCTCAGAGTAGTAAGAGGTTATTGCCCTTCTTAGGAGTACTGGCAATAGTTCCTACCTTTCTGGCTCCACAGATCAACTTGCTGTGCCTCCTTGACTGCAGTTAACATATTTAAGTATTCAAATATAATTTGTTCAAACTAAATAATAATACAGAACTGGTACAAAGATAGCCTTTTACATTCTGGGCACAAAACCATAGCTTCATAAGAAATATAAAATATATTGAGAATATTACAAGTGCAATTACTAACAGTGTCAATTTACAGACATATATCTGGAAGTTTCCAATGATCCATCAAATAAGAATGTTGTCTAGAACTGATTTAATCCTCCTCTCCTCAACAGCTAAATCAAGCAACCATGGCAATGTCTGGAATGACAACCTAGTAGCATCGATGATCTTGCTGCCTGTGGAACCTGCCAAGGAATTCTGCACCTGCTTCTACCACTGAAAATACAGAGTAGAAGGGCAGTTGTATAAATCTACCAAGGGGTCTTTCCAGGGAGACCCTTCAAATTTGCATCTGCTGTAGGGAATCCCAAAGAAGACAATAATAGTATGTTTTTAAGCACAATCCTAGACTAAAAGAGGATTTTTAATGTCCCAACTCTAAAGCATTTGGTATGGAGCGAGCAGCAATCCAAACTAACAGGAATAGGTTGATATGATCATTCTCAGCTTCCTAAACTGACCAAGACTAGGACTAGGACTAGGGTTCAAGAGATCTATGGTCAGGGTCTTAGTTCTATCACCAGCTGAGTGATCTTTGATCAGCTACTTCCATTCTCTGAATTTCAATTCCTCCTCTGTAAAATGAGGGAGCTGAGTCATATAGCTCTCCCAAACTCCTTCCTGTTCTCACATCCTTTTGTTGAAATGTCTTCACACTAACATTGCATACTTCATCTTCATGTTCTCAAAATCCTCCCAGTTCTGATCTTCTATGATTCAAAGATGATAAAAGTTCACAGGACTTAAATACATTTCCATAAAATTATCATCTTTGAAGCAAAAGGTCCTAAAATGACCCTGACCCTACTACTTGAGGAGTTAGAAGTCCTATTCAAAAATCATGGCAAATTTAACTTGACTGCATAAATGTTTTTGTATGGATCCCCTTACTATTAAATTGAGTTATTCATTTCTGGTCTAATGCCACTCTAGCTATTTACATATCTTGCACTTGCCATAAGTCACTAGTCCAAAGTGCCTCAAAAGTTCTTTCCTACTACCTCTTATAAAGTCATTCCACATTAGGGAGGATGACTATGGACACATTCACACCTTCAAATCTAACTATTCAAACTGCAATTTTTCTGCATCTAACCCACTAACATAATTTTTTTAAAATGAAACTATAATTCAGGCTCTACTAATAACAAAAAATCTTGTAACCCCTGTGATTACAATCTAACCTCAAGGTCAGGGACTGAGATTAATTTTTGACTTTGTGTTCCTGCGTCATAGTACATTTTCTTGGTTTGTATAATTACATAGTCTTTTTGTTTTTTTGATTCTCTTACATTGTTGTATTGTATATATATTTTTCCAGGTTCTTATTTCTATATCAGTTTAATAATAATGTGACCATATTTCTCTGAATTCTTCACATTCATTATTTCTTCTAAATGTTTTAAAATTAAATTTTATCTTATTTTCAACTGAAAACCTGCCTTCTCTCCTTTTTACTTCCACCCTCAAAGAAAATATATATCCAATATTTCTTAGAATTCACTAATATTCCATTACATTCATGACCAACAGTGAATTCATTCTTACCCCAAATGAAGAACATATACTTTGTTTCCAGCCTTTTGCTACCACAAGAAGTACTACTACAAATAATTTTGCCTCATATAGCACCTTTCTTTGATTTTTCTGAAAGTATAGGATCATTTGTCGAATCTCTAGGTCAAAGGGCATGAATGGTTTAACTAAATGTTCTTAATTTTTCTTGAATGATTTAAATATCTTATAAAAATACATTAATAAAACCAGTCATTGCATGAACTGATACTGAGTGAAGTGAGTAGAACCAGGAGAACATTGTACTAACAACAACACTGAGAGATGATCAAGTATGATGGACACAACTCCTTTCAGCAGTGAAAAAGGACAATGATACCTGTTATGGAAAATGCCAACCATATTCAGAGAAAAATCTATGGAATCTGAATACAGAGAAAAACATACAATGTTCACTTTTGAAAACTTCTTTTATGTTTTTGCTTTCTTTCTCATGCTTTCCCCCCTTACTTCTATTTTTTCTTTCACAACATGATTAATATGGAAATATATTAGAAATGCTTTTACATGTAAAACCTACATAAGATTGCTTTCTGCCAAGGGGAGGTAGGAAGGGAGGATGGTAGAAAAATGTTGAACTCAAAAGCCTGCAGAAAGATGAACGTTGAAAACTATCTTTGTATGTAATTGGAAAAAAAGTTTGAAGTCATTAAAAAAATAAAATAAAAATCCAGAAAAAATAAAAGCAAAATTCTTAATTTAGCAATGATGCTCAGTAGAATATGGCTTGATTATATAAATCAGCAAGATTTTATAAAACAGTACCTATCATGTACTATGACCCAGGAACACAAAGTCAAAAATTAATCTCAGTCCCTGACCTTGAGGTTAGGTTGTAATCACAGGGGTTACAAGATTTTTTGTTATTAGTAGAGCCTGAATTATAGTTTCATTAAAAAAAAAAAAAGATTATGTTAGTGGGTTAGATGCAGAAAAATTGCAGTTTGAATAGTTAGATTTGAAGGTGTGAATATGTCCATAGTCATCCTCCCTAATGTGGAATGACTTTATAAGAGGTAGTAGGAAAGAACTTTTGAGGCACTTTGGACTAGTGACTTATGGCAAGTGCAAGATATATAAATAACTAGATTGGCGTTAGACCAGAAATGAATAACTCAATCTAATAGTAAGGGGATCCATACAAAAACATTTATGCAGTCAAGTTAAATTTGCCATGATTTTTGAATAGGACCTCTAACTCCTCAAGTAGTAGGGTCAAGGTCATTTTAGGATGACAAGGATTACAGTTAGTGGAGGGAGGGAGGATATATTCTAAAATAAAGGTGATATAAAAGCAAAAATATATAAACACTTTTAAAATGAAAATCAACAATGTAATTATAATGCCCTATCTCAACCCTGGAGAGACAGAAAAAACTCTTTCCCTCCTTTAATTGAAGAGATATTGAAATATGGGAATAGAATGCAGTCTACATTGTGAGATGTGGTAAATTTGATAGTTGATTTTTCTTAATCTGTTTTCTTTGTAAAAAGGGGTATATTCAAGAATCACAGAATTATAGAATTTTGAGATTTTAGAGAATGTTTAGTCCAACTCATATTTGAAAAAGAATCACCAAAAATAATAATACCTTGACCAAAATGGTAGTGCTTATATAAAGATGTCTGAAGAGAGGGAGCCTGAAAAGGGGGGAACCTCCCAAAGCAGGAAATTCTATTTTGGAGGGGATCTTATTTTGAAGAAGTTTTTCCTGAAACCAAGTCTTAATTAGCTTCTTTGCAAGTTTCACCCAATGCTCCAGGTTCTGCCCTTTGGGGGTCAAAGAAAACAAAATATAATCCCTTTTTTATATATCTATTAAAATATTTTCATGTATTTAAAGAAAGATTTCATACCCCACTTCATACCCTTTCTTCCCTTATTCCGGTCAAATGTCCCTAGTTCCTTCTACTGATCCCTGTATGACTTGAACTGACAGCCCCTCACCACTTTGGCTTTCCTCCTCTAGATGGTCTCCAACAAATCAAGCTAGGATATGCAGGAAGACAAGTTCAAATCCAGCCTCAGATACTTGATGGCTGGGTGACCCTGGGTTAAGTCACTTAACCTCTGCCTCAGTTTATCTCATCTATGGAATCATATCAGTTCCTTCCTCACAGGATTGTGGTGAGGATTAAATGAGATTACATTTGCAAAGCAAACTGGGTCTGCTAAATTGTAGGCTCTTAATAAAAACATGTTTCACCTTATCTTCTACTGATAGTATTCAGTCGTTTTAAAGTCCCATCCAATGTTTCATGACTCATTTGGGATTTTCTTGGCAAAGATGCTTCAGTGGTTTGACATTTACTTCTCCAGTTCATTTTACAGATAAAGAAACTGAGGCAAGCAGGGTGAAGTGACTTGACCAGGGTCAACTAGCTAGTGATTGCCTAAGAACAGATTTGAACTCACAAAGATGAGTCTGACTCCAGACCCAGCACTCTATGCATTATGGCGCCATCTAGCTGCCCTTATGAAATAGTACCTAGATATAAATAGAACAGCACAGATATTGTCTTACCAAGGTTACCCAAGTACCTACATAGAAGACAACTCTACCAAGCATATAAAGATTATCTCCTGATTCTAAGGGTAGCTAGGTAGCTAGATGACCTAATTGCCTTTCATCCAGGGCCATCTCTAGTCATCCTGATGCATATTTAGCCACTGGATCCAGATGGCTCCAAGGAGAAAGTGAGGCTGGTGACTTAGTACAGCATCCCTTCACTCAAATCCAATTCATGTACTTGACATGGTATTCTTCAAGAATGAAAAACAAACAAACAACAACAACAACAACTAACCTTGGTAAGTCTGTCAACTTCTCTGAGGCTCAGTTTCCCCATTCATAAAATAAAAGGATTACACTCTCATATTCCCTTACATATGAAAGTTTAGAGTACCCACCCCAGGTGTTCACATAGACTATTTGTGCCTGACCTATGGGAGAGCATTCCTAGTTCATATTAATCTGATCAGCCACTGTCTGACACATAATTTGTCTCAAACCTAAGGATGTCATTTTGGTCTTCTTTGATAACAGAAGACAGGAATCAACCAAATCTATTATTCTATGCAAAGGTTTCTTGAATCAGTCTATTCAACCAGATCTTAATTCATCTAATTTTACTATCATCTGTTCCTCACTAATCTAAATTTTCTATAAGAATAGGATAAGATCCTTTATCTCTGTATCTCAACTACTATTCTCCCTTCATCATAGCTACTCATTATACCAGGTGGTTCTTTTTTTTTTAGGTTTTTGCAAGGCAAATAGGGTTAAGTGGCTTGCCCAAGGCCACACAGCTAGGTAATTATTAAGTGTCTGAGACTGGATTTGAACCCAGGTACTCCTGACTCCAGGGCCAATGCTTTATCCACTGTGCCACCTAGCTGCCCCTACCAGGTGGTTCTTAACCTTTCTTTTATCATAGGACCCCCTCCCTATAGCAGTCCAGTGATGCCTGGCTCCTCAGAATAAGTTTGATCAAAATATAAAATATAATACATAAGACTTAGAAAACCAACTATATTGAAATAAAGTTATCAAAATCTTTTTTAATGTTTTATTGATCCCAGGTTAAGAAACCTTGCTAAATTGCATCTAACTTGGTAGGTACACAGGAGGGAGACAGACAGACAGACAGATTAGACAGATTAGATAGATGAATATATGGACGGATATAGAAAGATAGATAGATAGAGCTGATATCTATCAGATAAATAAAAGGATTTTGTTTTCTCCTATGATCTAATGACTATTATGATGAAATGAATGTAATACAGAAACAATCAATAAAACTTTCAAAAATAGGACAATTTTCCCAACCTCCTGGTAAGGCTGACATTTTCACTCTCATTTTACAAATGGAAAACTTGAGAAGTTTAAGTCACTCAGTGAGTCAGTTGACTTGTTAGCAATAAAACAGAATAAATTTTAGTAGAGTTGCTAAAAAAATGTCTGAGGAAAAATTAAGGGCCATGGCAGGATATCTAAAGAGATGAAATGACTTTCCATTAATATTTCTTATTACACGCCTATTATGTGATTAGCACCAAGGGCCTGTGCAAATAAAACAATACTGTTATTATTGTTATTAATGCGAATAAATACCAAGACATTTGATTTCTATAGCCTCACTGTTAGAAACATATTTTCTAGGCCTCTAAGGATCAAATAATCCCTAGAAAGCAAAAACAACTCCATTCCGTTAATTACCTTTATTTACTACTGAAACAGGCAGCAATAGTGCAGAAAAGTAGAAAGATTGCTAGCCTTAATAGCAAGAAGACTCCACATTAAGATGCTGTCAATTGATTCACTTCAATTTATCTACTAAATCATAGACAGTTTGTGATCTACTTTGATAGAAATTTAGATACATTGTAAACAAAGGAAGAGAAGGGTTAAGAAAGAGATGGAAATAAGGAAAACTACCACTAAAAAAAGTAGATTCATTCCAAAAAGAGGGTGTCATAGGCTTACAAGTGTTACTGGAAAGGATCTTAGAAGTTTTTCATGTACCGCTTTCATTTTCCTGAGAAATCTTGAAACCCAGAATGGCTAAGAGACTTGTCCAAGATTCTACAATTAAGATAGCAAAACTAGAATTTTTAAAACAAATCTGCCTTGATGATTCAGAGTTCTTTCCACTTAATCACCATCTCACTCCCCAATAATTCAATTTCTCATTACATTCTTTTGTCTATAAAGTTCAAATAGAACTCTGAATGTTGGTGGTGTCTCTAGAGCTTAAAGGGATAGGATTGGATAAGATAAACTGCCCATGGAATATAAGGAGCAAAAAGAAAACTCAGCCACCAAAATCTAAAATTACAAGCAGAATTCTTTCTACCTTCCATCAAGTCTGTACTATATTATCAGATATATCTTTCCTTGAGTCAATTCTCTGAGTTCCCTAAAGGAAAACAAAATTGATTTTTATGAGTTTTAAGAGCCTTTCCATGAAAGAAGGTTTGATTGTGGGAAAGTAGACAGGAGTCATTCTTTCAGGCACCAGAGAGGTAAGGGACAAGCTACCACATGAGAGGAGGCACTGAAGAAAAATTTAACAATTTTTTGCAGAGTCAGTCCTGAGTAGAAGTACAAAGGTAAAACCTTTCTGAAATGCAATCCAGTAAGATTTGACAAGGACAGAAAATTAGACTGAACTTTACAAAGGCATTTTTAAAATCTAAAGTGGGACCAAATTACTTGAAAATCAGGATAATGAGGATTATTGAAACTGAAATATGAAACACCAAAAGACAAACTTCCTAGGAGTTTGCTCTGATCTACATGACATTTCAAAATGGGAGGTATAATTCAGTCACCACTTAAAAAAATATATTTCCTCAATATAAAGACTAATGGGGGCAGCTAGGTGGCCCAGTGGATAGAGCACCAGCCCTGGAGTCAGGAGTACCTGAGTTCTAATCCGGCCTCAAACACTTAATAATTACCTAGCTGTGTGGCTTTGGGCAAGTCACTTAACCCCATTGCCTTGCAAAAATCTAAAGAAAAAAAAGACTAACAGACTGCCTTCTGTGGGGGAATGGGGAGAGGGAATCAAGATTAGGAGAAAATTTGTAAAATTCAAAATAAATAAATAAATTGAATTTAAAAAAGAAATATATTTCCTAAAATTTAAATTATTTAATAAAGATTGGAGTGACTCTGCAAGTAAGCTTTTCCCACCCAACAGTCTGGTGGAGTCCAGAGACCCCTTTGCAAAATAATTTTTTAAATATATAAAATTAAAAACCTAGAATCACAAAGGAAACCATTACTGATAAAATAGAGATGTAATTTTTCTCATCCAAGATTTATCCCAAAGGTCCCATCACAGAATCACTAAAATCTATCCATGGACACCATGTTCATTTGGATCTCATGCTAAGAAGCTCTGAACCAACTCAACCCTCTCAATTTTATAGAGAAACTAAAGTCTAAAAAAGTTGTAATTCTTCCCAAAATCATACAGCTATTACATGACAAGAGTTGAGCCTAGAATCCCAGTTTCCTAAATGAAAACCAAGATTCATGCCCCATGTACCATTTTGCCTTGTTAAAATCAGAGACTTATACACACACACACACACACACACACACACACACACACACACACACACACAAATCCTACTTACAATTTATCTCTTGTTGCTTTAGAACACAGCCTGCTAATGCACTCCTCCAGAGTTGACAAGAACAATTAGTTCTTTCTCTACCCTGTAACTCATGTTCTCCAGACAGGCATCTCAAGAGAACACGATAAACAACTTTCACCCTGGCCTGCCTTCATTTCCCAAATGGCCCATATGCTGAGAAGCAGTTAGCTTGGTATAATGGAAAGAGTTCTGACTGAATCTGGAGTTAGAAGAACTACAAATGAATTCCAGCTCTACTGCCCATATGTTCCATTGAAAAGAAAACTCCTTAGCCTCAGTTTCCTAATTTTTAAAGTTTTTTGTTATTCTGAAATGTTTATAAAATAGATATTTCCATACACAAAATATGAGCAAAAAAGGGGATTGTAGAGGGTACTTCAGAACTCTATCATAAAAAGCTTTATGTTCTTTTTAGTATAGATAATAAGTACAGACTATAGTTTTCAAAGTTATCTCCTTTTGCATTGTTTTTTCCCCCTGGTCTTCCTTCATTTTGCTTCTCTATGTTGTTTTTAAAGATTCCATAATGAATCTTTTTTTTTAATTTATTTTTCTTCCCTTCTTTTTTTCCTCCTCTAAATCTCATCCCTAGCTCCACATCCTGCAGGAAAAAGAAAAACAGAAAAACAAAGCCATTGTGGCAAATATTCATAATCAAGCAAAACAAATTTCTGTACTGGCTATATCCAAAATAAGTAATTTATTTTGTACCTTGAGCCCATCAAGATGTGGGTTGTCATGTCAAGAAGTGTGTTGCATGAGTTTCCTCATTTTTATAATGAGGCAGTCAAACTTTACATGATTTAGCTCTAAATCAATCATGTTTATGAGTCTTTTAGTGTTTACTCTGCCTTGGACCCTGGAACATCCTATTCCTCTCCTTCAATAATATGATCATCTAATCTTTCCTCTCTGATCCTATTCGGATGAGCTCGATTTGGCCCTCATCATCCCAATGACTCCAGAGACACTTAACCTAAATTAAATCCTACCCTTCACCTCTAGTTACTTGAAATTTGTGATGTAAACTAGCATTTCCAAATAAAGGAAAATCTCATCTAATGGATGAGTTATGTTCAGAAAGTTGTTCCCAAGTCTGATCTTAAAACATATTTCATCATAGATATATAATGAACAGTACTTAGAGTCAACACTAAAACTAATTTTTAGGACAAAAAAACATAAAATTGTGTCCCCCTTCATCCTAATAGCAAGATATGTTTGGGACAGTAGAATTTACATTACATACTTTTTTTGCCTTCCTCAGTTTTGTCCCCAAGAAAAGTGCTTCATGATATTATAACTCTTGTTAGATCTCATATCATGCCAAAACATATATATAGAAAAGCATTTAGACAAAATATTGAGTCATAAGGTAACCTGAACCCCAAACCTCTTTGTGCAAAGTGTGTATTGTTAGGGGGTGGGGAGAGAAAATAGAAGAAATTAAAAGTTCTTGAAGAAGGATCTGTATATTCTAAAGAGAAAGCACCTACTAGTCCATGAGAAATGATAAGGAAGATCCACAGTTTCAGTTAGATTATCCAGAAAGGGCAAAGGAGAAATAACCAGTACTGATGGTCATTGATTACGTGCTAAGGAATATTGAAGCAGCTACCTATCAACTTGACTGTTAGCTTCCCAAAGCATGTTAGTTAATTTGTAAGTAAATCAGTCAGTCAATAAGCATCTATTAGTTCCTTACTATATATACATCAAGATCTGTGTGCTGAAATCTGGAGATAAAATTCAAAAATAGAACTGTCCCCATCCTCATGGAGTTTGCATTCTACTGGGTGAGACAACTGGTGTACAATACATACATACATACATACATATGTGTGTGTGTGTGTACATACAGTAAAAAGCATGCTAAAATCAAAGAACCCAGAGCCTAGGAATCTATTTTTCTAGGCTAATTAACATTTCTCCTCTTACAACTCTACAAATCAAGCCAAACTGACCTGTCTTCTGTTCCTTGATCATGATATTCCTTGCCTTTGAATTTGTCCACATTGCCCAGAGCACTCTCATTTCTGTTAATCAGTCACCCAGCATTTATTAATCACCTCTCAAGGAGCTTACAGTCTAATGGAGTGGAGAACTTGCAAACATTGCATTAAGGGCTGGGGATTCCAACAAAAAGGGGAAAAGAAGAGACCCAGCTTCCAAGGAGCTCAAAGCTAATGTGCAGAGAACATGCAAAAAACGTACAATCTATATTCAGGTAAAATGCAATATAATCAATAGTGGGAAGGCACTAACATAAGAAGAAGTGGGAAAGGTTTCTCTCTGTCCCTTGTAATCCTTACATTTCCATTCAAGGATCAGGTATAGTTCCATTTCTTTCAAGAGTTTTTTTCTTTATTTTCCTTTCCTAATTGCTAACTGCACTTCCCCCCCAAAAAAAAAAAAATCACTGTCTTTATTTTGTATATATGCCCTAAATCTATACTTGCCAGTAAATAGTTTTCATTCCTCCAATAGAACATAAGCTTCTTCAATACTGATATTATGGTTTTTGTCTTTGCCCTCCCATCATCTAGCTCAGTGACTGGCATCTAGAGGTATTTAAATGTCTCTCCTTTGGTTTGTCCAGAGGAGAGCAACTAGAACAATGAGCTTCAAACCATGTCAGCCTAGAATACTTGCTACAAGAATAGAGAATACTTGGAAGGAAATAGGAATGTGATTGGTCTCTTCTAGTATATAAAAAGACTATTCCATAGAAGAGAGATCAGGCATTTATTTCAACTGCATAGAACAAAACTGAACTAGTGGGAATAGGAGATAAAAGAGAGGCAGAGTTTGGCAATAGGAAAGAGAAAACCTAAGGACTGCAGGATTCAAAACTGAAGAGACCCACCTCAGGAATGAATGGGTTTGCCCTCACAGGAGGGCTTTAAGACATAATTAAAGTCACTTAATCCCACTGCCTTGCAAAAAAAAAAAAAACCCACAGCTAGGTTATTCCAGAACTTAACCTGCCACTTGAAGAAGTTCTTAATAATTGCTCATTAATTAACATGCAAGAATTTTTATAAAGGAGATTCTTGTTCAGGTATAGATCAGGTTTGATGACTTCTGAGTTCACTTCTAGATCTGAGATTCCTTAAATTCTATGAAAATTCCTATAAAATAAGATTTTACACTATCATATAAATGTGTCAGCTTTTAAATATGTAGCCTTTAATCCCTAGGTTAGTGATACAATGATTCAGCTCAGTGATACAGTGATTCAGCTACAACAGTGAGGGTGATGTTACTTTAAGACCCTGATGTCCATCCAGAAAAAAGCCAGACTGCAGTTAAATCACTGTTTCTCTTGCTACTGGGGAGAAAGAACAAAACAAAACAAAACACCTGCCTTTTAGTTCTTTTGTAGATTTTACTTTATCAATAAAATAAGAAGGTAAAGTTTTCATATATTCTTGTTGACTGACTTGTCAGAGAAGTTATAAAGGGATCTACAGCCTTTGATGAATAAGTTTATCTTTTCTCACCTAAATCATTGCAAAGACTTCCTAAATGGTCTCTGTGCTTCATGTCTCCCTCTGCTCCAATTCATCCTCCACTCAGTTACCAAGATGACTTTCCTCTAGAGCAAATCTAATTATGTCACCCTCCTATTCAACCAACACCAGAGGCCCCTTGGATTAAGTATAAACTCCTGTTTGGCTTTGCAATCTTGCCCAATCAATCCTTCTAGCTTCATTGTATGTTATTACTCTTCTTCCCACCAAATTATCCTTCTTTCTATTCCTCACACCTGACCCTCCATCTTCCCACTCAATATCTTGGCTGTGAAGGTTCCTCTGGAGTTCATACCCTCCTCTCTTCTACCACAAAGATTCCTTTAATTCCTCGAGGATGCAGCTCAAGAAACCCCTTCTTGAAGGACCCTTTACTGATCCCCCCACTGCTAATATCCTCCCTCCCAAACTAGTCAGGAGGATGGGAATTCAAAGCCAGCCTCATACACCTGACACTTACCAGCTGTGTGACCTTGGACAAGTCTTCATCTGGCCACTGGACTCAGAAGGCTCTGGAGGAGAAAGTAAGGCTGGTGACTTAGTGCAGCACCCCCTCACTCAAATCCAATTCATGTGCTTGTCATGACATCACCTCCTTGATGTCATGGTCTTCTTCATATTGAACTACTTTCTAATCATTTTATTTATTCTCTTTATATTTATAATTAATATACATATAATCACTTATCTCTCCTATTAGAATGTAAGTTTTTTTGAAAAACGGTATTATTTCATTCATGGCATTTATATTCCCAGTGCTCAGCACACAGAAGACAATAAATACTCACTGATTATGTTTCCTAAAAGCAAAACTGTTCTTTTCCTTCCTCTGACTGAAAGCAATAATTTGTTGTTGTTCAGTCATGCCTAACTCTTCATGACCCAAGTTGGGATTTTTCTTGGCAAAGATACCGGAGTGATTTGCCATTTCCTTCCCCAGTTTATTTTACATATTAGGAAACTGAGGCAAACAGAATTAAGTGATTTGCCCAGGGTCATACAGTTAGTAAGTATTTGAGGCCAGATTTGAATTCAGGAAGAAGATGAGTCTTCCTGCCTCTAGGCCCCAAACTCTACTTACTGCTCCACCAAGCTGCCCTATTTGAAATAAATTACCTATCTTTTGCTGGGTATCCCCTCACCTCTTTTTGTTTTTTAATGTTTTTACCAACATTGGAAAGAGAAAAAAGTGCAATAAACTGGGTCATCCTGACCTGGAACCACTAAAAGACTTATAATTATTGTAGCAGAAAAAAATGATGACTCATACCTAAGCAAATCTCCCATTCCCTTCCAGTAGAGTATATTATTAATCAGATTCATTGTTTTAAAGATATATACAGGTATAGATATAGTTATGTTTGCTCTAAATTCTACAAGAGTAGAAAAGGTCTAGAAACTCACAATTTTTGGCATTCTCATGCATTATCACTATATTAATTTACATTTATAAGAGAGGCATTGGAAGGGAAGGTAGGGAAGCAGAAAAGGGAAACAATCTTTATTAATACTCCAAAAAAGGGGCCAGAAGTGATGAGTTCCCTCCTCTTTGCCTTTATAATCATAGAACATTAGAAAGAAGAAAACATTTTTCCAGGCTTTTTATACTATAACATGGTATAGGATTTATTTTTTTGAAGTTTGAATTTTAAAAAATTCAAGTTCCTATTCCAGCTCTTCTATTTAATATATATGTCACCTTGGGCAAGTTCACTCTTGGGGAATCCTCATTTATAAAATGAGAGTGTAGGACTGTTTTACCTCTAAAGTCTCTTTCAGTTTTAAAACCCTATAAACACTTTCAGAGAAAACTAAGACCGATAGAATTTAAGCAACTTGCCTAAGGTCACACAGCTGGGAAGTAACAATATCAAAATTGGAACTCATCATCAACAGCCCTTTTTTAGCACTCAGAAAGCATAGCCCATATCTTGCCCTTCTCCTTGTCTTGGAACCCATAACTTGGGAGTCATTCCAGTGCAGTTTAGAAAGGGAATAACTCTTCAGCAATCCAACCCTGGTATGGCGTGACAAAGGGCATTCAATTACAACAACAACAAATAAAAAAAAAAAACAGGTGTAACCCCATATTCAGAAACAACTATCTGATATCTACTACCTCTGCAAGTGGCTAGAAAATTCAGTGGATAGTATGCTGGCCCTGGAGTCAGGAAAATCTGAGTTCAGATGCAACCTCAGATACCTACTAGCTCTGTGATCCTGGACAAGTCACTTTACCTCTGTCTACCTCACTTTCTTAATTGTAAAATAGGGATAATGAGATATTTGTAAAGTACCTGAAATATAAATGCTATCCATTATAATAATATTTATAAAGTTCCTAGCACAGTGTCTGGTTAGGCATTTAATAAATGCCTTTTCCCTTTCTCCAGAGTGCTAATTCACCTCTCTTCTCTAGGCCTCTTGAGAAAGACCAGATCTAGTCTTCAGTTCTGCCATCAAGTTGATAACCATCAAGGGAGATGGCTCCTGTAAATGTGGAATCTTCTAAGACTCAGCTTATTGCTTTTGGTGGTCCTAGACTTAATCATAGTTGTAGAACAGGAAGGCATCTCAGAGGTCATCTTGTCCAATTCTGTCATTTTACCTGAGACTCAAGAAAAGTAAAATGACCTGCCCAAGTTAGTATAAGTAGCAAATAACAAAGCTGAAGTTTGAATCCAGGGTTTTTAACTCTAGATCTAAAGGTTCTGATTTGGGGATTTGTGGTGTATTTGTTTTTACCATTGAGCCATGCTTTCAATAGAAAGTCTTTGAAGGGCTTTTGAACATAGATGTGATGCATATAAAACAGGTTTGGTATTAAAGGAAAAGAGTCTTGGATTTACCATAAAATTTGGTTCAGATACATATGTGCTACTTATTATTTATGTGACTTTGGATTTAGGGTATTGGACCTGATGATATTAAGAGATTCTTCTAAATTCTATTACCCTACAATCCATTCAGAAAACCTTCAGATTCTTGCAAACATTCCTTATATCAGCGGCATCAAACATACATCCCACTGTGCATCATTTCTTGCAACACTTTTGAGGATTATTTACTAAATGTAATCATGAAATATTTAACAAAAATAAATAAATAAAACTACAAAAAAAGTCAACATGTGGTTTTCTAAGTCAATATGTACATCTGGAAGATACAGGTGAGTGACTCATATTTCTATTTGAGGTCTAGACCAGGGGTGGAAAATCTTTTTCTGTCAAGGGTCATTTAGATATTTATAACATTATTCACCTGCTATATTTTATCAAATATTCAATTAATTTGCCCCTAAATAGCTTCCTGTCTGTGGTTGCCATGGCAGCACCAGACCAAATGATTGTGCAGTCCATGGGCCAGACATTGACTGCCTCTATTCTAGACCATCAAACACTTGAGCTCTAGATTTTATTTGTACTTTCCTTTGTACCAAGGTCAAGACACCATCAAGTCATCAGTAGACACTCCCACAAAAACAGTCTATTTTGTCACCTTTCTCTCCTATCTTGTCATTCATTCTCAAAACCAGAGGTGCATTTTAGGTTCAATTACAAGGGAAAAGAATACATTCAAAATAAATATGTGAAGGGGGTCACTAGGAGGCACATTAGATACAGCACCGGCCCTGGATTCAGGATGACCTGAGTTCAATTCTGACCTCAGACACTTAATAATTAACTAGATATGCAGCCTTGGGCAAGCCACTTAACCCCCATTGTCTTGCAAATAAATAAATGAATGAATAAACAAACAAATAAATAAATAAATTGATGAATGAATAGATAGATGAATGAATGAATAGATAGATAGATAGATAGATAAAAATAAGCACAAATCTTTTTAATCAAATTGCATAAATTAAACTTGCTGCTTGAATCTATATTGCCAAACTGGCATACAGTAAATGCCTGTTGAATTGACTAAATCTGCCAAATTTTTTAAATTTAATTTATCAGTTCTCCTATGATCTAAACATAAACCCAATCTCCAACCCATGAGATGAATGCACTCGCTTGGGCTGAAAAAGGTCACAATCTGGAAGGGAATTGGAAGTTGAGGAGAAACCCATAAATTGGGGAAAGACTGTAAACAACTGTTATATATTAATGTGATAGGATACTTTTGTTCTCTAAGAAATCATGATCAGGCAGTCTTCAGAGAAGAAAGACATACATGAACTAATACTGAGTGAAATGAGCTGGACCAGGAGAAAACACTGTATACATTAACAGCAACATTGTGTGATGATAAACTATAATATACTTAGCTTTTCTCAGCAGTTCAGTGATCAAGGACAATTCTAAAAGACTTGTAATGGAAAATGCCAATCACATACAGACTAAAAACTATAGAGTTTGAATGCAGACCAAAGCATATGATTTTAACTTTTTAAAATTTGTTTTATACTTTTTTCTTTCTCATGGTTTTTTCCCTTTAGTTCTGATTCTTCTTTCACTACATGATTAATATGGAAATATCAAAGATGATTGTACAAGTATAGCCAATATCATATAAATTGTTATCATGGGAAAGGGGGGGGAGGAAGATAGAAAAACGGACAACTAAAAAACTTACAAAAAGTTAAGTGTTGTAAATTAGCTTTGCATATAATTGGAAAAAAATAAAGTAAAATGACAGTCACCACCTTTCTCTTCCTCCAATCTTCCACTAGAATAGTGGAATCTTCCTAAACTTGTATGAGTGAAGTTAGCAGAACCAGAAGAACCTTGTACACATTAATAGCAACACCATCATAGCAGTACAATGATCAAAGACTATTTATTATTATTTGCTACCTATACAATTCTAAAGGACTTGTGATGGAAAATACCATCCACATCCAGAGAAGTAACTATGGAGTCTGAATACAGATCAAAACATACTATTTACAATTTCTAAAATTTGTTTTAGGCTTTTGAGTTTTTTCCCTTTTTTCAGATTTTTCTTTCATGACATGACTAATATGGAAATATATTTAACATGCTCATGCATGTATAACCTATATCAGATTATAGCTGTCAAGGAGAGGGGGAGGGAAGAGAAAGAGGGAGAAAAATGTGGAACTCAAAACCTTACGAAAAAAAATAAATGTTGAAAACTATCTTTGAATATAGTTGGAAAAATAAATAAACAAATTCATTAGAATAGTCTCTTCCTTCCCTCATTCCTCCAGCCCTGAGTTTATTCCACCAAATTTATCAGAATCTCATCAAGATTTATGTCACTAGTCTAACTTTCCTTCTAGAAGAGGAAAGGGGTATAACATACCAAGATTAATAAAAACCAGTTTCCTCTGACACCTCTAAACAACCCAAAGTTGACAATGACAACTAATTCACTTGCCACATATAACCCTTCTTTATCAGCTATAAGTTCATGCTAATATATCACTCTAACTATACCATTGGCAAACATAAGCTTTTTAAAATACTACATATAATATTGCACTTCAATATATGATCTTACTTTGAGAAATGTGATTCCTGGGTATGGGTACTTCTTTAACCAGTACAGCCTGCAATCTTTCCATATCTGAATATATTGTCTCCATGAATGGCTATGGTCAAAAAAGTTCATGCACCAGTGGCAAGCCTCCTAATGAAATTATTCAACTGAGCATTTTCCTCTCTGAGCTTCTGGGGCAAAGATCACTTTGTACTTAGTATACTTCATTGCTGCAACAAATATAGAATGACTGAAACAAAGTTGGGTCATTCTAGGTAGAAGGTTGGTTGAAGTAAATCACATTTAGAGTAGTGTTCAAATTATTCTGGGACACAAACAGCATTTTTTAGAAGTACCAGAATTCTGAAGTTCAAAGTACTTGAGTTCAAGACCTGAGAAGTACTCAATAGAACTTCTTTTCCTATCAAAATATATTAAGTGCAAGGTACAAGACACTGGAGGAGATACACAGATAAATAAAGCTTGTCTCTTGTCCTCATTAAGCATATATTCTAGCAGGGAAGAAAAGACAATTATATATATATACATATATATATATATATATATATGTATATGTATATGTATATATATTCATAAATGGCTGGCTGTAATCAATAGAATTCAATGAATATTAACATGAAATATAAGCAAAATTCTTTTCAGGTCTGAAAAACTGAAGATAAATGAACTTCCATTATAATGAAAGATATTTCCAACTAGAAGATGTGGAATTTGAGCTGAGTCTAAGAATGAGTAGGTTTTCAAAAGGGAGAGACAAAATGAGGGAAGGATATTATCAAAAGAACACTAGATTTGATGTCAAAGGATCTGAGTTTTTACTACTGGCATGACTTGGGAGCAAATCTCTTTACCGCTATGATTCTCAGGTTCTCTATCTTTAATAAATCTTATTTTATACTATTTTCACTTCTTAAATGGTTTTTCGTTTTTTCTTTCTCATTTTTTCTTTTTTGTTCTGATTCTTCTTTCACAACATGACTAACATGGAAATGTTTAACATGATTGTATATGTGTGATCTATATCAGAATACTTGCTATTTGAGGAGAATGCAGGGAAGGGAGGAAAGGAAAAAAATTGCAACTCAAAGTCTTATAAAAATGAATGTTGAAAACTAAAAATAAAAATAAAAATGAATAAATTTTATGCACTTATGGAGAAGGAAAAGACAAACCATTCTACTGCCTTTGCCAAGAAAACCTCAAAAGAGGCCACAAAGAGCCAGAAATGATTGAAAACAACAAAATACTATTCCAGGCATAGGGAATCAAATAAACAACAGTGTAGAGACAAGAGAATGTATAATGTGTACAGGAGAAAATGAGTAGTCCTACTGACTTGTAGCCTATAGAGCAAAGGAAAAGAGAACCAAGATGATAAAAGGAAGATGGCACTAGATTGAAATAGGAATTTGCTTGGATTTCTTTAAAAGGAGTAAATCATATTTGTAAAGCACTCAGCATGGTGGACATAGCAGATGCTTAATAAATATTTGCTGATGGACTGATTCTGGTCTCCCTACTCACCCTTCTACAATTCATCCTCCATATTTGCCAAGTTTATAGATAGAATTGACTAAATAAAAACAATATGGAACCCAGAGTCACTTCCAAATTGAGAAAGAGGAACAAGCATTCTTTACTAGTGCCTATCATGTGCCAGGCATTGTGTTAACTAAATATTTTACAAATATTATTTCATTTTATCCTCACAAAAACCCTGGTAAGTATGTGCTATGATTATTTCCATTTTATATATAAGAGAATTAAGGCCAAAAGCATTTAAGTGATTTGTCCAAAGTCATATAAGCTAGGAAATGTCTGAGGCCAAATTGGAATTCAGGTCTTCCTGACTCCAAGCCTAATGTTCTATCCAATGTGTTACCTAGCTACAATGATCACTATATGTAACAATTTTTGGAAAGAAGACCAAATTATAAATAACTACATTCATAGAGTATGATAATGTGCTCCAAATCACTAATAGAAAAAGAAATGCAAATTAAGGCAGCTTGCATATTGGCAAAGATGACAAAAACTAGGACCGATACTGGAGGTTCTATGGGAAGACAGGCATACTAACACACTGTTGTTAGAGTTGAAAAATAGCTGGTCCAACTATTTTATATATATAATTTGGAACTATGCAAGAAAAAAACTAAGCTATTCATATCCTTTGAACCTACAGTTCTGTTTCTGGACACATCTGATTCCAAGGGAATTAAAGTCAGGAAGGAAAATCCAATATTTCTCAAAATATTCATAGCATCATTTTCTATATTAGCAAAGAACCAGAAACAAAATAGGTCTCCATTAACTGGAAAATGAATGAAAATACTACTGTATATGAATTTAATGCAATATTCAGTAATACATGATGAATAGGAAGAATTCAAAGAATCATGAAAAGATTTTTATGAACTGATGCCAAATGAAATACATACAAGACAAAGAACAGCCACTATGACTACAATAAGGTAAATGGAAAGATTTTGAAAAGGAAATAAATCTCTATATAAATGAAAAACCAATGAGATGGTAAACCATGACAGAAAGTTCAGAAACTACTTGGACAGAATATTGTATATACTTTAGAGACATTTATGTCTATTTAAGAAACATCCATCCCCAGGACAGTAAATGGGAATGTTGTAGTCAAAAGATCACTTCCTTTACTGGGAGTCAGGAACCTTGAGTTTAAATTATAGGTCCAATAATTTCAAACCCAGCCTAGCTATATGACTGGTAATAGAAGTTTTAACCCCAGGTATTCCAATTCCCAGTTCAGGGTTTCTTCTACTACAGAACAGGATTTCTCTTTGCGTTTAATTCTGCCATTTCTATGCTTGCCAGAAATCATATAAGCACAAGACTTAAAAGCCTCAAAAGTTCACTTACTCCATCTCCTTTCCCACCAAGTGGTATCCCATTCAAACTATCCCAAAGGATGCCACTACAGTCTTTTTTGATAAATGTTCATGTTTAACAGCTCAAGCAGCCAAAAAATTCCTTCTATCTCCTCTTCAGTTCAAGCCTCTTCATTCTTAGTCAATCCTCACTGGAAACAAAAAACAGCTGCTCTCTATCTCTCATGTAATATCCCTTGGTGTTCCAAAAAAAAAAATCGGTCATCTTGACATATTACTCAAAAATACACAAAGCATTTGTAACATCCTATTTGAAAATAAAACAGAACTCTAAAGATGTTTTTTGGTCATTTTTTTTGAGAGACTTTCATTGATTACCATAGACTGCATAGTCTGCTTTCCCTAATTAAGAATTTACATAATGAAAATTCACAAATTTCCAAGAGACCATGTGGATTTATTCTGTCCTTTGAGGGGGTTGTAATATATCAGAAAACACCAACTACTGAGTAAAGAATCTTGTCAGTGGATTTGGTTCCAAATCTCAAATGGTTTTGTTCTCATCTTCTATTTCTTTTAGAAAAAGTATTGTGGATAAACTCTTTCAGCCAGGGAGCAACTGTCCTAGCCCTTTTGGGCAAGAAAAGGCTAAGCAAAGATGGAAAGACCCAGAAATATAACCACCTACAAGATGTCAGATCAGCATTCTTGATCCTTAATGCCTTTCTACTGAGCTGAAAAATCTGATTTCTCAAAGGAGAAACAAAACAGATGGTGCTGGAGAAAGTCTCAAAGGGCAACGATAAAATATCAAAGTTATCCAAGAGAAAGACCTGTCATATCTATCCTTGAAAAACACCAGGGATGGAGACTTTACTGTCCTCCCAATTTCGAGATTTGGCCCCCTCAATCATCAAGGTTTTTCCTTTCAGACAACTGATATGTATTCTGCTTTATTTAATTCTTGGTCATTTCTTCTTGTTTAATCCTCAAAAACCACACCCTTTTCCACACCTATTTTTGAGGATTAAAGGAGGAAAGGAAAAACAAAGACCCCCATGAAGACTCCCAAGACAACTACTAGTGAAGCCACTAGTGAGAAAGAGAAACTGGGGAGAACCAACCAAGGAGAAACTTACTTATGGGGCATCTTCCATTGGTGGCTTTCATGGAAGTCCCTGCCTCAAATACATGTCAAACTCCTTAGGCAGTGTTGGATAACAGTGCTTCTAACTCCAATAGACATTGTTGTACTGGGAGAAGAGGATAGACATTTTCTATATAGTGTGACCTTTACTCCTATAGCACAGTCAATAACCTTCAGATACTCCCAACTCCCAAGAAGAGATAGAGGCAGTGAGGAGGTAACATGGAAAAGTGGGGTAGCAACTATCTCTCAATTCTGGAATCCAGTGATGCCAGGATAGGCAAAAGCCCAGTCAAGAGAGTGGATAAGGGCTGTCAAATTGGAGCTTTCAGCTGGGCACAACCAGCTAAAAATTGTGAGTGATTGGTGATAATAAGCTGGCAAGACGATCACCCAGGGGAAAAAAGCACACCTCCAGATGTAGTTATCCCTATGAAGATTCAGTTGTTTCCACTCACTGCAAAACTATGAGTGCTGTCAACAACCTCTATGTTTTAGCACCCTGGAACAAAGCTGTGTTGCCCCTACCCTAGTTACATCTTTGACAATAAGCATGATAAAATAGAAAGTCCTTTGTCATGATGTCATGACAAGCATATGAATTTGATTTGAGTGAGGGAAGCTGTGCTAAGTCACCAACCTCACTTTTTCCTCCAGAGCCAACTGAGTCCAGTGGCTGGATATGAACCAGGATGAACTGGAGATGATCCTGAATGAGAAACAATCAAATTAAATGACTTGCCCAAGGTCAAAAGATTTGAGTTTGAGTCCTGGTTCTATCATATATTGTACAACACTAGTAAGTCAGCTAGGTGGCACACTGAATAGAACACAGGGTCTGGAATTAGGAAGATCAGACTTCAAATTCAGCCCAGACACTTATTAGCTGGGTCACCCTGGGCAAGCACTGTGCCTCAGTTTCCTCATCTATAAAATGGTGATAATGATAGTACTTACCTCTCAGGGTTATAGTGATGTTCAAATGAGATAATAACTGAAGAATATTAAAATCAATGTGGGTACATAGTGCTATATAAATGCTAGCTATTATAGTTGTTGTTATTATTATTATTTTACCTCTTTCAAGTTCAATTCCCTCTTCTGTAAAAACAGAAATAAAACTACACCACAAGTTTGTTTTGAGGATCAAATGAGGATGCATGTGAAACACTACATAAACTTTAGATGTCAGTTATTTTGAATATTAATTATTTCTATCCAAAACTATTAATGAAAATTAAAATCACACAAGGTTAGAACTAGAATGAACCTTAAAGATCATTAGTCCAACCTTACTCACACACACACACACACACACACACACACACACACACACAAACACAATTACAGAACTGAGACTCAGAAAAAGATCCCAAATACTAGAAAATCTTTAATGATCTTCCCCCATTGCCTATGGAATAAACTCCTGATCCTAGCCTTCAAGGCCTACCCCATACAGCCTTTCCTATATTCTCTTATACTACCCCACTTTTATATCATATGTTATGTTCATTCTTTTTTCATATTTCTTCTACCTCATTTTGTCTATTCTACAGCCACTTCCTCTATCAGTCTTCATTATCTCTCCTTAAACATCTGTAATTGCCACCTAATTATTCTCCCTTCAACTAGTTTTCCTACTTTCCAGTTCATGCTTTTGTTTTACTCCTTCTCATAGATCTCCCTCTCCATTTTTGAAATCTTACCCACCTAATCCAGATATAACTCAGATGCCACATCCTTTGTGAAGCTCCTCTATTCCTGCCAGAAATGACCTCACATAGCACTTTACGCCCATCCTGTATATTTATATTCTACATTATCTCAGTTATTAGACTACAAATTCCCTAAGAAAAGGCATTGCCTTTTTTTTAATTCACCCCAGTGGCATTCACAGGGACCTGACCAGATTCCAATCAATCTGCAACAGTGATTCTATCCACCCTTCCCTGGACTCCCACTCATACAATTTTCAAATAGTCTATGACATATAAAAGACTAAATCCCAGAGTTGCCTAAGGCAACAAAATTCTTAATCTTTTCCCCAAAACCCCCTCCCTCTTCAAGATATCCTAAATTCCTCCCAATCCCTTAGGCTCACAACCTCAAAATCCTCTTAGAGTCCAAACTCTCCCTCATCCCAGATATTCAATCAATTGTTAAGTCTTATCAAGTCCACCCCCACAACATCTCTTACATCTGTTTACTTCTTTCTACCCACACAGCTATCACCTCATCAGCACCTTTCTTCTGGACCATGGCAATAACTTCCTAATTAGTCTCCCTATTCCAAGTTTCTCTTCTCTTAAATCTTTCCACCACTCAGCTATCAAGGTGATGTTCCTAAAACACAGATCTAACTATATTACACTCCCTTCTTTACTCAATAAACTCCATGATTTCCTATTACAGTTTAATTCAAATATAAACTACTCTAGCATATAAAGTCCTTCATAATTTGACTCATTTTCTAGTTTTCTCTCTCTCTCTCTCTTTCTTTCTCTCTCTCTCTCTGTATATATGTATCTGTCTACTTAAGTATATACACATTTATGAATCCATATCTGTTACATACATATATACAAACTTATTACTCCTTTAACACTGGTCTTGCTGCTCTTCACATTTTCCTTCTTTTATGCTGAGTGTACCCTATGCCTGAAAGGTACTCCCCACTGGTGTCTGTCTCTTAAAAGTTCTAGTTTCCTTCATAGTTCAACTCAAACACTATCTTCTGCATAAAGCATTTCCTGATCTCTTTCACCCCAGTCAACTATTATGTTCCCTCTTAAAAGAAAACCCTTGGATTGAATTTTATATATGAAACTATATATATATATATATATATATATATATATATATATATATATATATATATATAAAATTATAATATATAATATAATATATATATATTCCCCAACACTTCTTAAAGAACTTGGCAAATAGAAGAAATTTAGTTAAATATGTTTTGATTGACCATCTCTTCTCATCTCTACATCTTAGGGTCTCATAATAATTTATTTACATCTTTAAGATTTATAAACATTCTCCTCACAACTGTGTAAGATCATCATGCATGAATTTATTGCCTCTTCAAAAAACAGGGAAAATGTACTTCACAGAGGTTAAGTAGTTTGCCCTTAATGCATCACACAGTTAGTTACGTGACAAAGTCAGGATTCAGTCAGATCACCTGCATCCAAAACCAGCATTCATTCCTCTAGATGAAGCAGGGAACCTTTGACTGTGTAAGTCCCATGATCTGGCACTACCATAGCAATTGCAGATGGGAATCAGAATTCATAAATCTAAGAGCATTTTAGGGATGAATTAATTAAATATTTGACCAAATATCTCAGGCAAATGATATCATAAATGGCCCTTGACAAAGAAAAGGTTCCCCATCCCTGCTCTAGATAATAAGCTTCTAATAAGTGTTCAACCTATTTTTCATGAACCAAAAATATCCCATTTGAAATACAAGAACTTTGGGGGCAGCTAGGTGGCACAGTGGATAGAGCACCAGCCATGGAGTCAGGAGTACCTGAGTTCAAATCTGACCTCAGACACTTAATAATTATCTAGCTGTGTGGCCTTGGTTGGGCAAGCCACTTAACCCCATTTGCCTTGCAAAAACCTAAAAAAAAAAAAAAAAATTAAAAAAAAAAAGAAATACAAGAACTTGAATTTTCTTCTTAATCATCATGAATGCTAAGACCCTACTCTGGGACTTCATTCACAAAGTACCCTGTCTTTTATATCTCTTATAAGATCAGAGGGAATTGAAGTTCCACTAAATTTGATATAGCTCTCTTTTCTCTCAGTCAATAGACTGAAAATTAGAGACTTGTAATTCTTTTCTCCACCTAAGGGGTCAGCACATAAAACTGTCCTTCTGCAGACCTTTCCATCATCATTTTAAAGTGTTTCTTTTAAAAAGAAAACAAAGAAGACCAAATTATCCATGGAGCTCTCTTGAGCCAATTCCAAAAAGGTTTTACTCAGACTGATTTATGAATAACAAATAGAACAATCAGGAGCAAATCAGTCTGTTGTTGATAAACATTTCCATTTAGCTCCAGAGAGGCTAGCCTGTATCTTTGGCAGACTCTTCCCCCTATTCCCTTTTGGATCCTGACAAAATAATTTACAACTATCTTTTATTAATCCCCTTTGTTGCCTACAGCAGCTGAAGGACGGTCATTTTGACCTGATTATCTCTGCTTATGAATTTTAAATCAAAGTAACTTAGTAGAACATAAAAACAACTTAGTTGGGAAAACTATTCCCTGAAACTGAGGAGGGTTATTTCTTTCTTCATACCTCCACACTAAGAAAATCCCCTGCATATCCATAAGACTTGACATATAAAGCCTTATAAAATCAACACATATTTGTTGTTCATTTCCTAAAAGAGTAAATGGTCCCAAAGAAAGGTGTCAAACAATCTTGCCTAGAGACAAAAAGAAAATTTCAGTTGACCAGTGTAGATACTACCCAACAATACAAAGACTACAATTTATACCCTTAGTCAAAATCAACTTTCATCTTTGTCTACAAGAGACTCAAGTCTCATTCATCTAAAACCAGCTTGCCATATTCCCAAAGAACAAATGGGAAATCCTTGCAGAATTCAGAAATTTCCAACCAACAATAAAGTAGGAGAATGTTTTCCTCCAAATGTACATGGAAAGGAAAATATGCCTTTAATGACAAATTCCTTTGTATTCTTCCAAACAAAGATTCTCTACCAATCAATGAGTATTTATTAATCATCTACCATGTACCAGGCTTAGTGATAGGTGCTGGAGATTTAAAAAAAAAAAGTGAAACAGTCCTTGCCCATAAAGAATTTAGGGGTAGAAAACGTATACAGTTAATAATAAGTAGGTGGGGATAAGAATCAGGAAAAAAAAGATTTTCACAGGATGTGGCATTTGAACTGATCTTTGAAGAAAGTTAAAAATCCTATGAGAAGAAAAGATATTTCAGGCAAGAAAAAGAAGTTCAGTGGAAGGCTCAGTGAAAAGAGATGGAATTTTGTCTGAGGGGAACAGCAAGAGTCAGTTTGGTGGGTCCAAAGAAGGCGGGAAAGAGTGTAAATACTCAATCTAAGTATTAAACTTCAGATTTGGATTAACAAAGTACTTTACTCGAAACAATGGTAAGAGGTAGATAGTACAAGTAATATTAACCCCATTTTACAGATGAGGAAAACTGAGGCTCAGTCAGGGTTAAGTGACTTGCACAAAGTTACATAGCTAATAAGTATTGAAATCCACATTTTTTTTGGGGGGGGGTGTTCTGACTCAAAATCCAGAGTTATTTTGAGGTAATTTCTTTTAAATATTTGGATAAATAAAAATGTTTCCTTGGCTTCCCTATTAATTGTTTAATCTCCCAAATGAGAAGAGGAAAAAGGAAGGAAAGGTGAAAGGAGTAAGAATTTAAATAGTGACCACTGTGTATTAGGTACTATGCTAAGTAATTTTTACAAATACATCTCATTTCATCCTCACAGCAACCCAAGAGGTAGATGGTATTATAATATTTACAGTAAAGGAAACTGGAGCAAACAAAGGTTAAATGACTTGCCAGAGATCATACCCTTAGCAAATACTTGAGGCCAAATGCCCAGAGTTTTAACACCACCTGGCTATCTCCAATACTTCAGATTCAAGCAGGAAAAAAAAAAGAAAAGAAAAAGAAAATCAGTAAATGGCCATACCCCTTCTAGTAGTGGGTTCAAAGAATGTTTGAATAAAACAGGGCATTCAGAAAGTATGGGAAAGTAATGATGAAAATTGCCAGAGAACTTCTGCTAATTTGAAGGAAGTTGTTAGGATCACAGGTTCATAGCTCTAAAGATAGATGGGACCTTAGAAACTTTCTAATCTAACACCCCATTTTGCATCCCATCTGTTTGCAATCATGTTAATAGACTCAGTTTCTGCTTCCAAAAATCCTTTGGACTGATAGCAAAGTTCCTAGATGCATTTGTCCACTTAGTCATTTTTTACTTCACTGAAGAGAAAACAGAACAAAGAGACTATAAAAGGCTTTTGTTCATCAAAAAGAAAACAGACAAAAAGCCTGCTTCCTAGAGAGATTCTGTCATTTTTCAATCATATCTGACTCATCATGATCCCATCTGAGTTTTTCTTGGCAAAGATACTGTAGTAATTTGTCATTTCCTTCTCCAGTTTATTTTACAGATGAAAAAATTGAGGTAAATAGGGTTAAGTGACTTGCCTACAATCATACAATCAGTGTCTCAGGTCATATTTGAACTAGCTTTCTATCTATCTCATCACCTAGCTGCCAAAATCTTGGAGCTTTTTTTCTCTATTTACTCCCTAGATGATTCTTATCTATAAAGATAAAAGTCAAAATACGTAGGTCCATGACTTTTCCTCATGATGCTTCCAAAAATCCATTGATCAATTTCATATAAATGTTTTTGGATGGTATCTCAAATTTAATATGTCCAAAAATGAAGTCACCCTTTTTCTCTAAAATATACCCTCATCTCCCAACTTCACTGTTCCTCTTTAGCATACCATTAACCCCTGGATCACAAAAAATGAATTTTCCAAGTCCTCAATTAACTCTCAAATCCTGTTAATTTTGCTTTGGCATTCTCTTGCTCATTAGGCTCCTCCCCTTGCCACTCCTACTGATGCTACCTTATCAGTCCCTATCTAGACTACACAGAGTACCCCAAAATTCTAAATGTAATTTTAAGGTGCTAAACCTTAGGACTGCACTGTTTTGAGATATCTTGAATGTTTATAATGATCTTCTGAGTTGTCTGTCTCCATTCTCTCCTCTTTTCAATTCATTATTCACCTTGACAGAGAAATCTTTCTAAAGTACTCCTTTGAAGCAAATACCCCTCTCCTCAAGAACTATAATGTCTCATTGCTCTCCACAGAATAAACAATAAACTCCTGATTCTAGCATACAAAATTCCATCTAAAATATGACTCCAACATACCTTTTCAGTTTTATCTCATACTTCTCTTTTTTGTTCTCACTGCCCTAAACACACTGAACTATTCCCTATGACCTGTTCTTATCCTGCCCTCTTTCTCCCTGTCTCTATGGCCTGAAACAGGCTTCCACAAATCTCCATCTGAGGAGTCAACATGATTTTCTCCAATTCTACTTCCTCCACCCTATTTTGAAAACCATCTCAAATGACCATTCCCCCTTCCTCATATTTGAAAGTTATTTTGTTTCCTTAAAGCATTTGAGAATCTTCCTTAAACATTTCCTCACATATTTCCTTTAAACTTCTCACTCTCCCTTATATCAAAACTATTTATATACAAATCCTCTCTCTCTCCCCCCACCACTATTAGTCAACAATCATTTATTAAGCATTTACTCTGT
Organism: Macrotis lagotis; assembly: GCF_037893015.1. Taxonomy (NCBI): domain Eukaryota; kingdom Metazoa; phylum Chordata; class Mammalia; order Peramelemorphia; family Peramelidae; genus Macrotis; species Macrotis lagotis. The sequence goes on from NC_133658.1 coordinate 132,699,625, forward strand.
GCTAAGGCACTGTGCTAACTGCTGAAGATGCAAAGAATGGAACAAACTAATTTCTCCTCTCAGGGAGTTTACATCTTAATGAGGAAGACAAAATTCTAGTGTTCATCCACTATCACTACAGATCAATATGGTTTTATATATATATAGATATATAGATATATACACTTTTATAGAGAAAGATGAGAGAGAAAGAGAGAGAGAGAGAGAGAGAGAGAGAGAGAGAGAGAATTTATGGATGCTTATCTGAAAGGTGAAACTTTAGCAGATAGGGGAGGCTGGGAAAGACTGCAGAAGATAGAAGGGGAAGGGAGGGAAGGTAGAGGGATTGTAATTGGCTTTGGCAAGCCCAAGGGTCAATTCATCATCAGAGAGTAGAGGTAAAGACAATAGAGGATAACATCAGAGCAATATGAAATAAAAAGGGGGGGGGGAAGGAGCTCTCTTCAAACAGACTGAAGTTGAGGCTCCATCCTATTAAAAGAAGATAAAGAAGGGAGTGATATTGGAAATTTTCAGAGAGAAGAAAAAATTTGCAAGAGCTGCTATAGTTTGAAGGAAATCAATTAGGAAGATGTATTAGGAATGCCTTCCTCTAATAAGGGTCAAGTTGAGATTTCCCAATATACATTTGTCATAGACCAAATCAATAGTTTCATAATTTCCTCCAGCTCCATTCACCAGGAGTAGTAGCAAAGGAAGAAGATGGTGGGAATAATCCAGGATTGGGAATTCCAAAAATGTGATCTGTAATAGGACAAGAGACCTGCACATTTAAAAGTAGAGAATAGTATGGAGTTTACTACTTCACAAAGGAATCAAGATTGGGAAAGGAGAAGACAGTACAGGAGTAAGGGCTGGTGATATGAGGGATATAGAGATTGGAGGTCCCAAAGATGAATTCCTAAGACTTCAAGGTTTATGAATAATGAAACATAATGATAAATGGGAAGATAACAACTATGACCAGATAAAAGAAATCAAATAAATGAACAAAGGAAGCAGCACACTTGTAGGTGATAACAAGATCAAGATTATGACTACTTCAAAGTGTGGCTGACAAGAAATTAAGGAACAAGACATAGGAGTTGAGTCACAGGAAACTGTTAGGTTAGAGTACAGGAGAAAATGTTAAAATGTATTTTGAAGGACTCATAATAAAAAAAAATCCATCTCCAGTGAGAGAACTGATGAATTGAGTGCAAATTAAAGTATGATTTTTTCCTTTCTTTATTTCCCTTGCTTTTTTCTACAATATAGTAATATGGAAATGTTTTGCATGATTTCACATGTAGAATTGTCTTCTCAATGAGTGAGGGAAAATCTGAGAGAGAGAGAGAATTTGGAACTCAAAAAGATTTTTTTAATGTTAAAAAATAATTTTAAAAGGGAAGAAAATAAATAAAAATTTGATGGAAAAAAAGGGAAAAAATGAAATGTATATTGAAGTTACCCAAAATAAGGGGAGTGGAAGTAGAGAGGAAAACTATGAAACAGATATTGAGCTCACTGAGAAAAAAGGAAAAATGTCCTAGGATCAGCATATAACATATACTTATATGTGAGCATGTTATCCTTTCAGACAGAAAATAAATTTCTTGAAAGCAGAAGTCATTTCATTTTTTCTTTTATATTCCTAGGACCTAGCACAGTGCTGACCTTTAGTAAGAAATAGGTACATACTGAGCGATTGAGTTTGCCAAAGGGCAAAAAGACATGTAAACCATTTGGTTTATATGAATGAACTCACTGAGAAAAGTTAAAGAAAAATTAAAACATTAAAGAAAAGATCATCTATACAGATACTCCAATAATGAAGGAACCAGGAGAATAGAATATCCTATTCCTTTCCTATATATCCATGCTAAGAAACAGCCCCCATCCTTTTCCTCATTTCAATCAAATAGAGCTTCCAGCTACCAACAGCAACCACCCCTTCCCTTATCTCCCACCCATCTTTATGGAAAAGGAGAAAACACTAACAAAAATAGCCAGAGTATTTGCTGCCATCTTAATATAAGATTAAGGTACAATAAATAAAGCTCTCATTCATTCTTATCTAGTTAATGATTAATCTATTCATAAAGTCTGTCTGGAAATCTTGTTTATTTTGCTGTGTAAAGTAAATGGAGGAGGCAACAGAAATAGTAAAGAATTCATGGACCACCTGCACTTCTCACAGAGCTAGCCAGTTCTTCCTTGGACCTAACATAACCTAAGATCTGAATAAGAGCTTAATACAGTATCTGGCACATTGTTGCCGTGTAGTCATTTATCTGAGTCTGACTCTTCATAATCCCATGGACCATAATACTGTCCATGGGATTTTATTGAGAAAAATACTAGAATGGTTTGCCAATTCCTTTTCCAGTGGATTAAGGCAAACAGGGTCACAGAGCAAGTAAGAATCTGAGGCAAATGAACTCAGATCTTCCTTACTCCAGACTCAATGCTCTATCCATGAGGCATCTAGTTGCTCCTACTAATAGGGAAACATTTTAAAAATTCTTATTAACTGAAACCAGGAACCAATGTGACTGTAATACAGATATCATAAAAGTATACACATACAGAGAGAGAGAGAAAGAGCATTATATGTATATGTATATGTATATGTATATGCATATATATATATATGTATCCTTAATATGATTACCAGAATAATTCTTGCAAGTTGGGAGGGGCAAGTCTGAATCTGGGATTTCACTGGTATAGGAAGCTCCTTGGTGATAAAACCCTCTGCCCCTGCAAATTAGCATTGTTTTAATAGTGACAAATTGGAGTTAGTTAAGTTACCTGAACCCTGTGACTCTTTCAATTAAATCCATAACCAAACCATTTGACAACCATGCCCATTTTCCCCTTTTCATCCCTTTGCCATGCCTGTCCATTCCCAAAATGCTACACAATCATTAGCTATTTTTCTTCATTCAAATATAACTGATACTTTTTTTTTTCCATTTGGCTTAAGTTTCATAGAGATCTTTGCTCATAAGTAGGTTTTTGCTTTTGTGGCATGCTGAATTATCTATCTATAACATGGAAACCAGAAAAGAAAGAATGAAATAGAAGACGACAGATAGATGACCTAAGCAAAAATGGGAGGGGCAGAGAGGCAAGGGAGATTTGGAGAACAATGTATATACCCCGAAATTGTTGTCATCCTAATCATGGATAAACTAGTAATCTGCCTTATTTTCTAGGGACCATCACACCAGTTAATAATTGGTTATATATTCATCTATTAAATTTTCCCTTTTAAGTTAAAAGGTATGATAGTCACTTTCCATATTTGAAAGTGTTAATTCCTCCTTTCTCCCCATCATCTAAAATTGATTAGATGTGTTTCTCTTAGAAGAAATCTACACCACAGAGTGTGACCCTTAAAGTCGTGAGAAGATCAAGGTAGCAACTTGGAAAGAACACTGAACTTTGAGAGAGACAATGTGTGTGATTGAAAAACTTGTCTCAAAGTCAAGAGGGCATAGGTTCAAGTCTAGTCTCTGGATACATTCTGGCAGTGAAACTTCTGGAGCAAGTTGTTTAACCTCTCAGTGACCCCCAGGAAATTCCCAAGACTAAGTTGAATAAGAGTTGTTGGCCTGAATGAGTAAAGGGAGTCTCCTCACCAATAATATCACAGGGTCCAAACCTCTAACAACAAAAGCAATTTGTAAAGTAAATATCTTGCTTCCTTTTAAAAAGAAATATGAATTCAAAATAAACATGAAACTTTTTCAAGATGAGATTTGGGGTGAGTAGTAAATATTTCATTCTCTGTACTTGTATCCCCAGTATCCAGGACAGTGCCTGGCATAGTATGTGCTTATTGGATGGTCAGTGAATTGAATTAAATTGAATTAACTAAATTTCATGTAAAGTGAATATGGTTTCCATAGGTTTCCATAAGAAAATCAAAGTACTGGTGACATAAAACATCCCACCAGAACTTACTTTGAGCTCTCCCAGTTTAATCACAAGAGATGAACAAGTAATGATTACACAATCACTTTCTTATAATGATTAGATATTCATGCATCAGGGAGGGAATCATACTGAATGATCACTCTGGTCCAAATCTAAAATTCCATTGCTCTATTTATAAATATAGGAATGTAACCTATATATAAATATGTATACATATATAATAATTAGAAGAACTTGGGACTTCTGACTGCTAATCTAATATTCTTTCAGATACATCACCTTTTCTATAACTTATCATCTCTGAGTCTCAGTTTCCTCATTTATAAAAATGAAGGTAGAAATGCTAATACTACTCTATTTATGTTATAGGTAAAATATAATTTTTGTACAGTTGTCTCCAAAATGGTTACAACAGGGTCACCTGAGGTAGGCTGATAATTCATATTCACAATGTAAATTGTCATTGGACTGGAACAACCAATTACCCTATTCTATATAAGTATCTAAAATTCAAATAGTGCAAATTCCAATTTCCTTCAGGGGATTCATTATTTGTACTAATTGGAACCTAGATATATAAAACAAAAAATGAAACATATATGCAAATATATTCCTCTATTTGACCTTTTCATTTTGAAATGAATTCAACCTATGAACTGACCCCCATGGGTTCATACATCTATCTTCTTAATTATGCATCTACTTGACAGGCTTGAGAGCATGCTTGTGTTCTAAAATCAAGCTTCTGTAACTCACCAGGAAACACAGGCTTTCAATACCTGACTGGGGGAAGGCTCCACCTACAGTTCCATTCAGTCAGTCTAATGGAAGGAAACAATGTATTTCCTCTTTTTAATTGCACTGCAGGTTCCTTTTGGTAAGGAACACTAGATTAAAGAAAAATGTAAGGGGAAATGAAGCATTATGTAACTTGGAAAATGAGGATCCTAGGATTTTGAGCTAAGGACTTCAGAGATAATCCAGTTCAGTTTTTTCATTTAACAAAAATTAGGGGAGTTGAAGTCCAGAAGAAAAAACTGATTTCATGTCTACCATGTTGGATTTTTAAGTCACAAATATCTTAATTCTATTTTTAGTAAAACAACTTTAAGACCATCTAACTCATTTTATTTAAGGGATCAATGAATGAATATTTATTCAATATATACCATTCAAGTCAACAAAAATTTACTAAGCAGCTACTATGTGCAAAGCACTGTGAGTAACACTATGCCATAGGATGCCAAATATTAAAATACAGTTCTTTCCCTAGGAGTATAGAATCTAGGCAGAAAGAAGACCTATCCAAAAGAAAAAACTAGAGAAAAGTTGATTATAAACCAATTAAGAAAAGTACATTATACTCCTCTTAGACAGTTGTAAACTATTGCATTCACAGAATATATTGTTTTAAGGGTCCTTAGAAATCACTTATCCTTGTTTTACAGATAAGGATGAGTCAGACCCTGGGGTAAATAATGTAACTTTTTATCAACTATTATGATTATCTACAAAATTAGGATGCTTGATATGATAACTACATTGATTCCTTCCAGCTCTATAAGTAAACCAGGAGGATCCTAGAGTATAACATACACACACACACACACACACACACACACACACACACACACACACACACACACTTCTCTTTCTGATCAATTTTAAGGAAAGGCCCAGACAGGTCATTATTTATTCTCTGGACTTTATTTTAATCTCCCAATCATGCAATCTTTTCCAACTCCTTTTCACCTCCCTAGTATGCGTAGTTTTCCCTTCATTAGAATGTAAACTCCTACTGGTCTGGGATTGTGGTTTTATTGGGGTTTTTTGTATTTGTATTCTCAGTACTTAACACAGTACCTAGCAAACAATAAGACTTGATTTAATTTGACAAAGAATATTTTTAAAAAGGGAGCGGCTGAAGTTCAGTGGAAAAACACTCAGAATTGGAATTAAATGAATCTGGATTCAAATCCTGACTCCACCTTTTATTGTGTCTCTGGGCAAAGCATTTAACCTCTCTGAACCTCAATTTCCTCATCTGTAAAATGAGAGTAGACAACAGAATATATAATAGGGTCACTCCCACCTCTCAATCTAAGATTTTATGATACTATTATAAATTTTATTATTCTTGTTGGGTTGTTTCAATCTTGTCCAACTCTTCATGACCTCACATTTAGGGTTTGGTTGGCAAAGATACTAAAGTCATTTGTCATTTCCTTCTCCAAATCAATTTACAGATGAGAAAATTGAAGCAAACAGGGCACAAGCTGGTAAGGGTCCTGGAATGTATTTAAACTCAAATCTTCCTGATTCCAGACTCAGTGTTCTATCCACTTCATCACCACATTTCTAAAATTAATCAATATAGAAAGTGATACAGAAAATGCTTTCTATCCTTAATTTTTCCACTCTCCTTACCTATAATATCTTAACTTACTAGTAAAAACAAGCAAGAAAGAATACTAAACTATCTAAGATTCAAAAATATAAGCATTCTAACAAAAATAGTTATTTATAAATCACTTACTCTAGCTTAAAACTGAGCTTCAAAGACAATTAATAGAATTACTAGAATGAACCAACTTCATCCAGAACATAAAAGACAAAGTATATGTCATTTGACAACTGAAAACTCAATTCTAATAGACAAAGTTAACTCATCATAGAACTGTCCACATAGCATACATGCTCAAGCATACTCAATTTTAACAATATTGTCAGCATACTTTCAAAATATGAAATTAGTCCCTTGAAAGTATGGGGAAGGCGAGATAATTTGATCTTCTTGCAAAAGGTTGGTATACTGCTTCAAAAGGACCAGTTTTTCACATACACTCACACATATACAATATTAACTTTTAAATTAAACCAAAGTTTATTAGTTTCACAAATATATCTTCATTTTCTCAGTACCCAAAGTAGTTTAAGACCCTCAAAAAGAGCACTACAGAAGCATTATCCATCCTCTTGATACACTCCATACAAGTTTTACTCTACAGTGGTTCCCTATCTATTATAATAACAGATGCTGCCAAGAGTCATCTCCTGTTTTTGCCATCAATATGAAGCTGTGAATTACCACTCATTTTCAAGTACCCAAGGCCTTTAGTGTGGGACCTCAGTTTCACTGGATAAAGAAATGGAAACAGCTTTCATTTAACAAAATAGTCATCTCTCAAACATGGGTGTGACTCAACATCTACTGCATGTCTAGCAAGTAAACTGATTCTTCAATATTTCAAAACAATAACAATGTATTCAATGTGTGAGTTCTCCTACCAATAGAGCAGTTCAGGCACACTTTTGAGGAAGGCATCAGGTAAATTTATCATTTTTCATTTTCTATACCAGAAAATAAAATCTCTTCAACAATGGGAGATGGTCTTTTTTAACCACCAAATGCAAATGTCATTGATCAGCTCTTTCCCAGAATTAATAGTGCTATTTCAATTCTTCCCCAAGCTCTCCCAGTATTTCCCTATAGAAAGGCCCATTACCCAGCAGGAAGCAAAGGAGAGAGCCAGATAACACTGTTTAGACATTACTTTGATGTCCACAGCCATCATCCTAGACAAGAGACTGCTAGAAACAAAAGACCACTCTTGGGCTTGGGGGAACTGGCAGCTATTATTCTTTGCATCTTTTTATATCCCAAGGTCTCTATGCCCTGACCTCTGCACCACACAAACAAAGATCTCATTTGAAAGATGGTCAGCAGTGTCAAAAATTCTCTCCAAATGTAGCCAGTGAGCAAGGGGCTCTTTCTTTCACCAGGCTGGCTTTGTGTCTCATGTACCAACTGGAGTGAGAATGGAATTGTTCTGAAAGAGTGAGATTTAAAAAAAAAAAACAGCTTTCAATAGCTGGCCTTCCAAAAAAGGAGGGGGTGGGGAGGGGGGAATATATTTCCAAAGCACAGCTTAATTATATCTAAATTGAACAAAAAGATTTAGCATTAGAAGAAAACTCAGAGTTCATTCTATTCAAAGTCCCTCATAAAAGAAAAAAAACTAAGATCCAGAGAAGTTAGCTGATTTGTCCAAGGTCACACAGGGAGCAGAGATGGGATTTGAATCCAGCCTTACTGTAGACTAACCCAATTATGAACCTAACCAAATTAACTATGCTTTCCCTCAGACCATAAAATGATCTACCACAGCCCCATATTCAAAGTCTTTCCAATTTACGAAGAGGTAAAAGGTCCCTGCTCTCATGAAGCTCACAATCTAACAGGAGAGACAACATGCAAACAACTAGGTTTTACAAAAAGCTATGATCAGGATAAATTGGAAACAATCATCAAACTCTTCCTATCCAATTGATAGAACCAGACAGAGTTTACCCTCCACTGTCACCTCTGTAGCATAGCAAAGCGTAGAAATAGTTCCTATACCAGTTATATCTGTGCCCGATATAAACAAAATGACTCTTCTACTTACCTGGTATTTCTCTCTAGCTTTAACCTAGCTGCCTAAATATTCCTGAAACTTTAGATTACTCCCTCTACAATCCCAACTTTAAGGCTATCTTCAGGGCTATTTACTCATGCTATTGAGTATCCTATTGAATGACCACATCAATTGTCAGGCAATAAACATTAAGCATGTATAACATCTTGGGCATTGTGCTAAACTCTAGGGATACAAAAGGTAAAAGATCCCTGCTCTCATGAAGCTCACAGTCTTAACAGGAGAGACAATATGCAAACAACTAGGTTTTACAAAAAGCTATGATCAGAATAAATTGGAAACAATCATCAAATTCTTCCCACTATTGGTTTTCTCAATCAATAAGTTTTTATTAATTACTTATTGTTAGGCACTGTGCTAGACAATGAGAATAAAAAAAAAGGCAAAAAATGATCCCCACTCTAAAGATACTAATATACTATAGGTTCAGAAGTTCCCCCAAACCATTCCCACCTTCCATAGACCACCTCCTCTCACAAATCAGATCATTTTATGCTATCCTGAAACCATAAGCAGCTGATTGGCACAGTGGATAGAGGTACTGGATCTTTGGAAAATTTATGTTCAAAATCTGTCTCAGACACATATTATCTCTTGAGACCTTGGGCAAGTCACTTAACCCCTAAGCTTAGATTTCCTCATCTGTAAAATGAGATGATTGCATCTATCTCCCAGGGTTGTTGTGAAGATAAAATAATATCTGCAAAGCACTTTGCAAACTGAAACTGTTACATATAAATGATAGTTATTTTTATTATATGTTTCAATTTTTACTTCTGAAATTTCAGAAATGCAAATCTCCCAGGCATTTAGCAGTTGATTTAAAAAAAAAGATTCAACAATTCTTTGAAAATCTTCTTTTAAAAACAACCTTGAAATATAAAGTATTCTCTTACTAGTGACATTCTACCAAACTCCCTCTTGGACAGTGAAAAATCCTAGTAGAGAGCAATGATTCCCTCCCTTTTTTTAAGTATAATGGTCCCTTGAACTTAAAAAAAATTAAAAACAAAAACAAAAAACCTTATTGGACTATTACCATTACTATTTATTCATTTCAACATTAACAGAGAAAATACATGACAAAATGCTACTCTGAGTTAAATAATGCTTTTAAACAAGCATGCATTTATTCATCAAAACAGCATCTATGAACATTTGAAAATTTTAGTGATGTGTATGTGCAATAAAAAGATTTTTGCAATACATTTCATTCAGTCTTCAAAAGTACATCTGTTTATAGAATACTAGATAAGATGGATCCTTTGTAATCATGAAACTTGTAGGTTGGGAACCACTGATACAGATAAACTTGTTTATTTCAATGGTTATTTGTAACCTTGGTATTTAAAAAATTAGCCCTATTTGCAGGACAAATTAGAATCCATTACTTTTTATGTGACCCAAAAAGATGCCATAGAGATAATGTCTTTCTGAGAAAAGCCAACCCATAGTCATTGTCTATGTTATAGAAAGTATAGACAATGGTCTTATGCATTAATGGGGATTACCAATGGCCACACAGAATGCCCACCAATACTCTGTAAATCACATACAGGACTTCTGTACAAGGCTAAAATCCAAGCCTTTTACCAACAAGGCTAAAAACTAAGTTGTTCACATTGTCAAGAAAAATTCAATGACCAGGAACCCAGGCCAAATTTGAAAGCATTTACACATTTATATAAGTAAATATGGGGGATGGGACTCTATTAATTCCACTGGTGCCTACACATCAGCAAAGCAGAAGGTAAGAGGTTGAGAGGTTATGGGAGAGATAAAGGAGAGGTTGACAGGGTCTACTGGGTCATGGTGTCATAGAGATTAAGAAGTGTTCCCCAAGAGCAAGCCTAGGAGTGATTCTACCATTGTTCAGATAAAGAAGGGATAAATATCTTTTTTTAATATATACATCAACTCTGAGGGGGAAAATAGATGATATACTATTCATAAAAACAAATAAATATTCATTAAAAAAATCAACTAAAGCTTGTCCAGCAGTCATATTGCCCTAAGTAACTAAAAATAAGCATCCTTCCAAGTAACTTTGCATTTTTGAGGAGATGAATTTTTATTTGGGCTATTAAAAAAGAACCATCTCAAAGATAAATTAGCTTTAAAGCCACCATAGTAACATGCTCTGTTTTAGCCCTTGAAGAATTATATGACATATCAACATCTCTAAATGAATAAAAGGATTAGAATTAATAAATTAGCTTGGTTGGTTAGAGAATAGTACTAATGATGACAAGGTCATAGTTTCAACCCTGAGGCAGGTCAATTAGCCTCCCAAGGGGGGTAGGGGTAAGGAGGGAATCATGGTCTATATCCATAATTCCAACCAGTCACTCAGTGATTACCAAGGGAAGTAGATAAAAACATATGCTAGTTTGGTACAAACCTGTCTATATCATCATAAAAATAATCTAAAATGATTATTTTAAATATGCTAAAATAGTACTATCATCTTCACTTATGGTCAAGACATTACTGGTGTTAAAATCCCTTGAAGACAAACACAGGTTAAGTCAAACACCCAAAGGCAAACTTTTCTTAAAATTGTTCAATTTCTATTTAACTTATATTAATTTATGTTTGTATTTCACATTAGTTTTGCATGCATTTCTCTTATATTTATGAAACTGTCTAACTAAAAGAAAGAGTACTAGACCATCAAAAGAAATTTCTCTTTGAATCCCATCCTTGACTCTGGATTAGTAGTACCTCTCACTCTCCAACTGCATGGATTTGTTATGAGGGAGGTACTTTATAAATCCTAATGCACAACAAAAATGCTTTAGTTATTCTATCTCCATTAGATCACAAGCTTCTCATAAGCTGAGATCATTTATCCAGATTTCCAGACTTCCTTAAGTCTCAACTAAAATCTTATCTTCTATAGGAAGTCTTTCCCAATACCTCTTAATTCTATTGCTTTTCCTTTTTTAATTGTTTCCTATTTAATAGTGTGTTTGTATGTTGTCTCTCCTTTTAGACTGTGAGCTCCTTAAGGTTAAGAAATTTCTTTTGTTTCTTTTTGTATCCCCAGCACAGTTTCTGATACATCACAAAAGGTAATTAAATATTTCTTTATTACCATTTCTTCTATATTTCCCCATAGCATCATCATATTGGCATAGACAGTAGGTAATCACAATAGGTTGTCCAAGAAGACAGTCAGTTCATTTAATCAGAAATGGAACTGGTCAGATGGACCTCTTGAAGTAACTTGTTTAAACAAGCTGAAATAATCAAAATAAAAACAAAATTCATCAGAATGACAAAGAGCAAAATGAAGTAAAGCTCTGGGGCGGGTATTTGTTTTGGTTTGGTTTTTAAGGCATTTACTGAAACAAAAAAAAATGAATTGTAAGAAATGCGTAATTTAAATATATGGCCACTAGATGGTACAGTAAAGTAGAAAACTGGAAAACTCAGGAGTTTGAATCTTTACTAGTTATATGCATCTGGGCAAGTCACTTAACCCTTCTCATCTTTAATTTCCTCACTGGTTAAATGAAAAAATAATACCAACCAACAGGATTGTGAGAATCAAATGAAAAAACATGCAATATTTTATAAACCCTAAAGTTCTCTATGTTGTTGTTTTCGTTCAGTCATATCTGAATCTTCGTGACACCATTTGGGGTTTTCTTTACAAATACTATAGTGACCATTTCCATCTCCAGTATGTACCCATTTTACAGAAGAACTAAGACAAAAAGGGATTAAGTGATTTGTTCAGTCATACTTAGTAAGTGTCTAAGTATAGATTTGAACTCAGATTCTGTCTCTAAGCCTGTTTCTCTATCCAATGCACCATCTAGGTGGCCCAAATCTCTCTATAAATACTAGGTATTGTCATATAATGAAGTAGCAACAGAAACCATGTAAGAAATGTGGGCTCAGTTGGGTAATAAATACCTTCAGAAAATTAAAGGGAAAAAACCTAACTGCCAAAACAAAACTCAGGAGTAATTAAAGTAAGCTCTAAATACAGTTAGGAAATAAGGGAGGGAGGCATTATTAAAATGAAAAATGGCAGACAAAATAAAAACATCCAGCACTATATGATGAAAAAAATCAATAAATTTAGAACCAGAGAAGCTAGCTTCAAAACCTGATTCTCTATTTACAATTTGTTTGACCATAAGCAAATCACTTAATTTCTCTGGACTTCAGTATCTATAAAATAAGGAGGTAGTCTGAGTCATTGCTTGTGTGTTCATTAGAAAAAGTAATCCTGACCTACAAAGTACTTTCCCCAGTATTATCTATGATTCCATGGTCACTAAAAACAAGAGAAGAAAAAATGAAATAGAACAAATTATCTAACATCATGCGGACTCAAATCTTTTGATAGCTAACAAAGAAGACAGTAGTAGCAATTCTCCAGCAGAAGAAAAAACTCAAAGGTGAGGTCTGAAGTACTACTAAACTTTATAATAACGTGCAAAGATAGTCAAGACTTACAACTAGGGACCTTGAGTTTAACAAATCTTGGAGAGTTTTGAACTACAACAGATTAAACTGATTAGATCCAATAACTTAATTCCGTATTCATGGTAAGCCCCCAGGAGTGGGGGGGGGGGGGGGGGGGGTAGCAGATTGCCTAAGAAGGGATGAATTAACCAAAGTCAAAAATGTAGTGGTTAGGGGGTGGCTAGGTGGGGTAGTGGATAAAGCACTGGCCCTGGAGTCAGGAGTACCTGGGTTCAAATCCGGTCTCAGGCCTTGGGCAAGCCACTTAACCCCATTTGCCTTGCAAAAAAAAAAAAAACAACCTAAAAAAAATGTAGCGGTTGGATAAATCAGTGTGATCTGGCCATAAGTGGCCAGTATGCTTTCATTTGGGGGCAAGATGGACCAGTTTTTTTTTAAGTGCATATATCAAAATAAAATGCTGTCAATTGAGATTATTTCTCTAATTTGTTACTCAATTAAATCACAATTCTTTGCAGCCTGAATCTTTGATATCTTGATGCTAAGCCCCTCCTTCACCTTATCAATCTTCATTTCTGTTTCATAAATGTTTCACATTCTCTCAATAGCATGCGATTCTTCTGTCAAGGTCTTGATTTTAGCTTATTTTCAACCACTGTCATTTTGGCCACAACCTTTGCAAGATTTTCTCAGAAGAACCTCCTTTCCCTCCTCCTTCAACACAGAAGACCCCACTCTAACGAAGTAGATAACGAAATCACATTGGGAAAAGAAGTACAGCAATCAATTAATCAAACAATAAGAATTTATTAAGCACCTAGTAAATGCTAGGCACTAGGAGATACAAAAAAAAAGGCAAAAGACAGTCCATACCCGGTTGGGGGGAGAACATAGAAACAATTGTATACAAATGAGCTAAATACAAAAGAAAGGCATTAGAATTAAAAGAGGTTGAGGAAAGCTTCCTATAAAAGATAGGGTTATACTTGGAATTTAAAGGAAGTCAGACTTATACTTATTTGATTAAAATTTCAGTTTAAAAAGAATGAACTTTCATTAGTTGAAGAGTAGCTAAACACTTTGTGGTACATAAATATAATAGACTATTACTGTGAAAAAATAATAAATATGAATACAGAAAAACATGGGAAGACTTATATGAACTGATACAAAGTAGATCTAAGAAGCATCGAGAAGATAGTATTTACATTGACCATAACAATGTGTAATCTACTAATTTTTTGGTGTTGATTTTATGACCTCTACTTCTTTAAGACAGCAAGTCCTATAATTAGTCCAAGCTTGCTGCTCAGAAAATTTAATGGCTAGTGATAGAAGAATTTCTGTCTCAGCTTTATTGCCCCTATTCACTTAAGCTAAGACATCAAGAATAGCCCTGACATAAGCTAGGTAGTTCCTGTTCTGTGTTTGCAAAGTCTAGCTTGAGGCAGCACAATTAGCTCCAGTGTTTACTGATCAGTTTATTACCTTACCTGATAAAGACTTTCCCTTCTGCTAGGTTCTTTGTTTTGTAAAACTTATTTTCCCCTTTTACATTCTGTAAAAATTCCAAATATATCCATCCTGCCTTGTCCTATATAAGATTTTTGAAATTGTTCTCAGGACCCATTGGTTTTTGCAAACTATGAACCTATGTTGAACAATATAATAAATCAGTTATTGAAATACATCGTTGTGTAGTGGACTTTCCTGCTAATCCTCCACTTTCCATCTGCAGTTCTGCTTGATTTGAACTCTAGGGAATATGATGTTCCTATACTAGGCATATAATCTTCCCCCCCATTAAATTGCAAGCTCCTTGAGGACAGGAATTGTCACAAAACATGCATCTGACACACCGTATGTATTTAATAAATATTTATACTATTGTATTACTGTATTATATTGTGTTGACAAGTATAATTGGCAGCATTACCCATCATAAACCCTTGAATATTCTTATATCAAATTTAAATGGAAAGAACACCAACTAAAAATATTTAAAGTTTCAAAATTATAATAACCAAGCTTGATCTCAAAAAAGATATAAGAATGTACGTCTTCCTTCCCACCTAAGGGACTATAAGTATAGGACACTTAAAATAACATCATACTTTTTTAATATGTTATTTAGTTTCCTTCTTTTTATTCTTTGTTATAAAGAATGACTTCCTGGAAAGGGAGGGTGGTAGATAGGAGGAGAGAGATAAAACTGGAAATTTTAAAAGCAGATTATCAATTAAAGATTTAATTTGTTTTGAAAATGGGCTTCATTTTCCAGATTAGTTTCTTTTTTAATTCATTTATTTTTAATTTATAGAATGAAACAAACATTTTCATAACAGAAGAATAAAAAACTACAACATAAAACTATAAATCTATGTATAACTTGCTATTCTTTTCAAATATACAACAAAACTATCCTATAAATTTCTTTACTAAAAAGTTAGTTGAAATAATTTTAGCAAAGTAGCAGTAAATAAAATAAATTCATATAAATTATCAGTATTCTTATATATATCACATAAATTATCAGCATTCATATATATTCATATACAAACAAAATTCTCCAAGAAGAAATAGTAAGGTACCCCACTTAAAATAAGTTTAGACAATGTAAAATATCTGGAAGTATACCTTCCAAACTAAGGAACCATATAAACAAAATTATTTTTTAAATTTATACAAATAAAGTCAGATTTAAATAATCAGAGAAATATCAATTTTTCATGGGTAGGAAGGGTCAATATTTAAAAAATGACTTTTATCCAAACTAATTTATATATTCAATGCCATCCCAATTATATGATCAAAACACTATTTTACTGAATTGGAAAAATAATAACAAAATTCACATGGAAGAACAAGAAGTCAAGAATATCAAAGGAAAAACTGAAAAAAAAATGTAAAGGTTAGGGTTAGCAGTATTAAAGGGTTAGCAGTATTAGTTTCCTAGAAAATCTAAGTATTCTCTCTGAAGATCCTGCCTCCATCATTACTATGTGACTATGGACAAATTACTGACTGTGCTGAAGTTCAATATCCTCCCAGTAAAAATAAAGAGGGGGATTAGATGGTCCCAAGATTCCTTCCATCTCCAAATCTATGATCCTAGAAATACTATTTTAAAAAAAAACTACAACTGAAAATGATCTTCACTCAGTTCAAGCTAAAGAGTTTTTTTCATAGCATTAGTTAACACTTAAAACAATGGGTATTTAAAAACTGATCAATTATTACAGATTAAAAGTCAAAATTTTAATGTAAATGATAAAAATTTTCAAAGTTTGGATTTAAAAGAGAGAAATGAGAATTTTAAAATTAAAATGTGGTAAGCTACAAGTTCAAGGGCTTGAAAGGGTAAGAGAAAAAAAGCAATAAAAAGGTAAAGAAAGAAAATAAAGGGGGTACTTTCAAAGTTGAGTTCCTATGGAGGAATTCCTAAATCTAAATGATGAAACTAAATCAAAGGGAAACATAAACATAGCATAAACAAGTATGATTTATACTAAGAATTCAAGAATAGATCAATATCCAGAAAGTAATCAGTATAACAAATTGTATTATCAAGAAAATCATTAAAACTTTATGAACTAATGGGGATTTCCAGAGGACATCTATTCCTTTGATCTAATCCCGAGCTGCTTTGCCCCAATCCCTACTCTCATACATTAAATTCCTCCCCAAACTACCTAGTAATCTCTTTTGTATGTTCTCAAAAATATACATTTGTTTGACATAACCAGAACCTTCTTAAAAGTAAAAATTGTTTATTTACCTTTTTTGTCTTTACAACCCAACACAGTGTCCAGTACACATAATAAGGTGATTAATAAATGTTTATTGATTGATAATCTAACTCTTTTTACAGATAAAGAAACTAAGGTTCAGAGGGATAAATTACCTAACGTTCAAAGGGAAGGAGTGCTATAACCTAGGTTGTCTGGCTCCCTTCTGCATAGTAGTACAATCTTCTACTCATATAACTGTTTCGTGCTTTGCTTCATATGAATGACCATAGAAAAGATTGTTAATCAATTATGGCACAATTCAAATTTTGTTCTTGCAGTTCCCTCCATCTGGAATATCAATGAATACATTAAATGCCTAATATTAGCCAAACACATAGTTAAGAGTTGGGGATACAAAGAAAGGTCAAAAATAATCCCTGCCATCAGAGAACTTTCCCTTCTAATGGGGGAGACATGACTACCACTCTCCCTCCCCTCAATTCTAGTCTGATTAAATCCTATGTATACTTCAAGACTCAGACCCAATGAACCCCTTGAAGGCTTCCTTAATTTCCTTCCCATGATCCAGAACTAATGTCTCCATGTTTTCACTCTGATGACACTTTGTCTCTCCTACTTTTTTTTTTAAGAACTTCCTCAAATAAAATAGTTATAACTTAGGTACAGGACAAGGCATGTTTTATTTCTTTGTACTAGATAGTAATCTTGTGGGCAGGGACTTCTAGACAGTCAGCGTGTCATATTAGTGGTAAGGAGGATGCTCTTAGAGTTAAATACCATTCTGAAAATGAAAACTGTGTGACTGAGCAAGGCATTTAAATTCACAAAAACTTCAATTTGAATAATAATACTTTCACTACTTACCTCACAGTATAATTCATCTTCTTATTCCCTTTAAGTATCTAGCAGTATCTTGCACATAAGAGATACTCAATGTGACTATTACCCAGGTGAAGGCAAATTCAATATGAAGACACAGGGTTAAATAAAATTAATTTGCCAAGAATAAATAATTGAATAGAAAAGAATGTGCTGTTTTTGCCTTAACAATAAGAATATTAAAAAAAACAGAGCATCAAATCCATAAGGAAAGACTAATGAGCACATGTTATCAGAGAGAAGACCCTAAAGAGCATTTTTTTTTTACCCCTAACAAGTACATCTACCATAAGGGAAACTGAACAGGGAAGACAATAGGAAGGCTGATAAATTTTTAGGGAATATATATTTAACTGACCCTTTCCATTGACATAAGATATGCATATACTAATTGTGCAGATATGATTTATTATAAATGAGACAAGCCATAAATACACAATGAAAAGAAATAATAGTAGTAGTAATAAAAACAGTAATAGTGATAAGAATATTTTTCTATAATAACCACTAAGTGCCAGACACTGTTACTAAGAACTTTGCCATCTCATTTGATCCTTACAACAAGCCTGAGCATTAGGTGCTATTATTCTTATTTTACAGTTGAGGAAACTAAGGTTTTACTATGTCTGACTCTTCATGAATCAGATCCCATTTGGAATTTTCTTGGCAAAGATACTGAAGTCATTTGCTATTTCTTTCTCCAGTTTTCCCCCCTTTAGTTCTAATTTTACAAGTACAACCTATATCAGATAACTCGCTACCATTAGGAGGGAGGGAGGTAGAAAAATTTTGAATTTAAAAATTTACAAAAAGATGAATCTTGAAAACTATCTTTACATTTAATGGGAAAAAATAAAAATAATATAAAATATTTAATAATGAAATGTTATGATAATTATGAGCTCTATACATATTCAAATAAAGATAGATGACCTACTGTACTCTATGAGCCTCAGTTTCTTCATCATAAAATAAGGTAGTTTGCCTTTATGATCACTTCTCAGTAGGACTGAAAGGGAACTAGGAGACTGAGTTAGTTTAGTCCAACCTGTGAATTTTATAGTAGGGGAACTGAGGCCCAGAAAGCAGGTTAATTTGCCCAAGGTCATGATTTAAATTTATCAATCTATGGGAATACAAGAATTTGTGTTTCCTAAAAACATATTTGTTAAAAGGGTTTTCTGTTGCTTTTTTGTTCCAGTGGGAAAAAAGGAGAGAAAATAGACTTTTGTTCGTTTTTTTAAAAAATATTAAATTAAATAGATTTGTTAGTCTATGAACTAAATGAAGATGGAAGGATGAACTGACATTAATCCTTTAGCCTTAAATAAATCCAACACCTAGCCTTCATTTCTTCAGCAATTCAGTTTGCCCACCCAATTATCAAGCTTTGAAATCAATTTGTCAATATTTTGATGTACTCCAAAATATTCTTTCCTTTCAGTCTTTTTAGGTAATAAATAATTTTTCTGATGTCACGTACCTTGGATCAGAGGTTATTTCAGTGGTGGGGTGTCTATGAATTTGGATGAGAATAAAAGCATAATTATTATAATATAATTGGCCTCTTTTGTAGTACAGTGTTGTTTTTTTTTTACTGCATTTAAAAACATTATGCTGAGAGGGGAGCCCAATAGACTGTACTAGACTGCCAAAGGAGCTCACAATACATAAAAAGTTAGGAAGCCCTGTATAGTCAGTGAGGACTAAAATTTAGGTCTTTAGACTACTTATGCAAAGTTATTTCCACTAAAGAATTTTCTACTAAGTTTCATGAAGTCAAAGTATACAGGTCTGACTGAATATTTTTACTTTTGCATATTAGCTAAAGTTCATTTAGCATATTAGTTCATTTTTCAATTTCATATTTCATTCTTCAAGAATTGACTGAAAAGTAATAGTTCTATATTTCTAAGCAGGTTAAAAATACAAGGAAAGATACTATACCAAAATGTTCAGAGAAGAAATTTTTTAATATTAAAAAAAAATGGGGTCAGCTAGGTGGCACAGTGGATAAAGTACCAGCCCTGGAGTCAGGGTACCTGGGTTCAAATCCAGTATCAGACACAATAATTACCTAGCTGTGTGACCTTGGGCAAGCCACTTAACCCCATTTGCCTTGAAAAAAGCCTAAAAAAAAAATGACGCAAAACCAGTAGCCATTGATTGGGGAATGGTTCAATGAATTATGTTATATGCATGTAATAAATTACTATTGTGCTGTGAGAATCTTCAAATAAGAAATTCAGAGAAAGGAAGACTTCTATAATTGTCAACTTAGCAACAGAAACATAAACTTTTTTTTTCCTTTTGCAGATAGATCTTGTAGACCTTCTTTTATTTTCCCAGAATTGATTTCCCTCCTACCCTCAGTGGAGAAGTCTCCAAACCTTTTTTTCCCAAAAGTCCATTGGAAAAACATTCTATGGAATAGAGGCTTGCCAGTACATTCTTTTTCCCTCTAGACACTTATTTTGACCAAGTTCAGTTCCTTGTCCTTGAACCCACTCCATAGTGTCAATGCTAACAAGAATCTTTTGTCTAACAAACAAGCCTCTCTACATTACACATGGCCATGCTCCCTTTAAGCAAACTTCTGATGAGCTGAACACAGTAGTTAGACATTGAAAGTTCCTCCTCATCAAATTCTTAACCAACCATATCATCAATAACATCTGGAATTCATTTGCCCAGAATTTAATCATTCTAATTCTCAGTTGTAGAATTTTTCCCTTTCAATATTTTTCAATATTCAATTAGCCAGAAATCTAGTACATTTAATACTTTAAAAAATTAAAGAAAATGTTGTATTTTTAACAGAACACCCCTAAGATTCAACATTTTTAAAACTAACAACATAAAAAAAAATTAAGATGAACCAAGTCTTGGATTTTTCTGTCTTCATAATTATAAAGCCAACATGTCACATCTTAATATAATTCAAGTTCCAGAAATCCACATTCCTACCACTGAGGAATATTTTGTAAAAATAATGGGTCAAAATTAGGATGGAAAATGCTACCATTCTCTTGTCAGACTTTCTCTGAATTTCATTTTCCTTATCTGAAAAAATAATGGAGTTGAACTAGATGTTTAAGTTACCTCAAATGCTAAATTTTATGAAACAAATTGCCAACTAAAGGGGCAATCATTCCTGTCAATTTATATTTTTTTCTATTTAACTTTATGCATCTTCAATCAACATTTAAGTAACTGCTGTGTTTGGATCCTGTTTTGAAGAAAATATAAAGTTTCTATAAAATAAGATAACTAACTTATAGAACTAAAGATAAGAAATAAGGCATATGCAAATATAAAAAATAAAAGAATCTTTTATATGAAATAGTGATATAATTTTCCAACAGTGAACTCTAAAGGATTTAATTCTTGAATTGCCATAAAACATCATAAGTTGGTCCTCTTTTCTGGTTTATCAATTTTTATTCATTCAGATTTTTTTTTTTACTCAATTGTTACTATCTGTAATAGGGCTGTATCTGTATGCTCAACTTGTTGTTTCTAGCAAACACCGAAAAATATAAGAAATTGTCTTGGAAATATGTCTTCCAGGGTTCATTCCAAAATTCTAAGCTCTTCTTCCTTGCCCCAGCAATTATACTTCTTTCCCTAGCTCAACTAACAATTTATCCTATCAATGAAATGCTAATTTATACTAAGGAACAAATAACTGAAGTTTCTCCCAAAGGGATCTGCATTTGAACAAGGATTAAAGTAGTAAGATAAAGGAATAAAACTTCTACAATTATTATTGAAGTCTCCAAAGAAGATGAGGTTATTTTTAGGGGTCAGAAATGTTCCTTTTTGTCCATGGTAAATTGTTATCCCTTCTCTTATAGAAATGCCAGTCTCTTCAACACATAGAGGGAACTTTTCCATCATGCCCCCTGCAGCAAACCCCCCTTTTCAGGATATCTAAGGCATTTCCATGAAATATCCCTGCCCCCCACCTCACATAAAGTTCATCTATCTTTCCTGACGCTTTTCACTGAGGGGGAAAAAATACATGTTATGTTTAGTTGCCTTTTGTATTGGGGCAATTCTTTCTTGTAAAGACAAAGTGTCACTTATAGATTCACACAAGGATGTGCTTATATATCCCTTTCTTATCATGGACATAGTGAATTGGTACCTTTGTACTTGAATTACAATGATTGAAGAGCTGAATCACTTTAGATCTGAGTTTCTATACATTAATGAAATGAAATATTTTTTGATGCTGTTGATGCAGTCCAGTCTGATTCTTCATAACCCCATTTAGGGTCTTCTTGGCAAAGATACTCCAGTGGTTTGACATTTCCTTCTCTAGCTCATTTTACAGATGAGGGAAATGAAGTAAGCAAGGTTAAAAGACTTGAAAAGGTTCACATAGCTGCTAAGGGTCTGAGGCTGGATTTGAACTTAGGTCTTCCAGAGAACAAGCCCAATGCTCTACACACTGCACCAACTAGTTATACCTATACCCCTATTGAGAGACAGATAGACAGACAATGGCAGAGACTGAGACAGAAACAAAGAGAATAAGAGAGAAGGCAGAAAAAAATAGGTGAAGGGGTGGTAAGAGACTGTGGCCAGAGGGGAAAAAGTAAGAGAGGGAAGAAAAGAGAGGAGAGATGAGAAATATGAGAGAGCAATCAAGAGAAGAAAGAGAGGTAGAAATAGGAAGTCCTTCCAAAATCAGATTTTGAATGGGGATTCAATTATCAAAGGATATTAAATCTTCCTACCCTTAAGGACATTATATTGAAATGATCTCTAACATTTCTCCCAGTTTTAGTGTGGAATTCTTTATAACCCATATCCTTTTTCCAAAGCAGGTTACTTACATCTTACCATGGAGACATTTTGCCTGTGTAAGAGTCATTATATATCCTATTCTTAAAAGCTTCTGAAAAGGAACCCTTGAACCTCACTCTGTCAAGGGAAAATGATTCACCTCATAAAAACAAGAAACAAACAAAAAAAAAAAGATCAAAAATCTTCCATGTATTTAAGTTATATTATTTTCAACTCTAGTGAACACAAGTTTTGACTCATAATAGTCCTGGTTCAATAACCTTCAAATAATGAAGAAAATTTTGAGAACTAGCCAATGATCTAGCCTTCTGATTTTACAGATGATAAAACTGAGCTTCAGAGGCATCAGGTATAGTGAGCAGAGCTGCACTAGGCTGAAATTGAGTTGACCCAGTCCCAGACTCTGATATCCTGTTTGTGACTTCTGTTTCTAAAGGATCACTAACTTTCTGATATCATGAAATAACTTAGCTAGTGTCACTGAGGTCTTTTAAACTCTGGAGCTCCAACCTATAAATGGTATTCTAGAAAGAGTATGATCAATTCAAGAAAAACTAAAAAAGTTATGAAGGCTCCTCCTTAACCATGCTATGAAAAATTAAAATCTTGCCTCAAAATGCTGTAATCTAGTAAACTCTCACAAAGCATACATTTAATGAATTCTCCATTCAAGGCTATGCATAAAGCAGTATTCAATGTTAAAATGAGAAAATGACTTCAAAAGTAGATATAACTTATCTATTGTTTAAAGTAGCTTTTATAAAAAAATATACTACAGATAGTCTTAACTGCTAAAAAAATAAAATGAATACTTTTACTGATAAAATTTTTTTTAAATTTTCATGTAAATCATAAATTAGCCTTAGACAATGTTGTGAAAAGTAAAAGTCAGGACTGAATCTATAACTTCTGTTACTGTTTTGAATTTTTTAAAATCTCTCTCTTCAGGTGAATTCAAATTAATTGCAAGGACTAACTAAATCCTGGTCCCAGAAAACAAAATAATGAAATACTTAGGTGGGGAATACAGAGAGAAGACTCTGAGAATATAAGAGAGGCATATCAGAAATTTAATAAACAAGGGTCATCAATAAAACTTTTAAAAATCAATTGAAATGGGGTGGCTAGGTGGCACAGTGGATAGAGCACTAGCCTTGGAGTCAGGAGTACCTGAGTTCAAATCTGACCTCAGACACTTAATAATTACCTAGCTGTGTGGCCTTGGGCAAGCCACTTTAACCCCATTGCCTTGCAAAAACTAAAAAAAAAAAAAAAATCAATTAAAATATATTTTAAAATAATTTATCTTGCTGCTCATGCATTAATTTCATGAATGCATCTATTTAGAGTTTTGTTGAATCAAAAGATTTTTCTACAAACTTCAATATAACCAAACTCTGATTTGAGAGGTTGATTGTACAAACAATTTTCTATCACTTGTTTTTCTTTAAATTCAGAAAATAAAGTTTGGATTTTGCTCTATTCCCTGTTTAGTTCTTTTTATGTTTTGATTTCCCAGACAAGCACTCATTCACACTCACTATCATAGTCATCATTCTCTCTCTCTCCCTCTCTCTCTCTGTCTCCCCCTCTGCATGTGTGTACATCTCTTTCTTAATCTATCAGTTTGTCTTTCTGTTTCTGTTTGTCTGTCTCTGTCCGTCTGTCTCTGTCTGTGTCTCTATCTCCCTCTGTGTATCTCTTATTCTATCAGTTTCTGTCTCTCTGTTTGTCTCTGCCCATCTCTGTCTCTCTCTCCCTCCCTCCGTGTGTGTTTGTCTCTCTCTGACTTTCTGTTACTCTCTCTCACTCTCTGACTCTCTCTCTCCACCCCCAACTGTGACTATGTGAGTGTCTGTCTTTCTCTGACTATTTCTGTCTCTCCTCTCTCTGTCTCTCTCTGTCTCTCTCTGTCTCTCTCTCTCTCTCTCTCTCTCTCTCTCTCTCTCTCTCTTCCCTCTAGTTTCCTAAATGAGTAGTCTAAAATCTCAAAATTTAACAAGAACTAAACAGATACCTGGGACTGAAGTTTTCAAGTTTATTAAATAATACACACAGCTATGAAAGTCTCCTGTTTTCCTATACAGTGTCATTAACAAAGAAGTTTATAAAATAATAAGCATGAACTCAGAACTACCACCAATTTCTAAAATTCATCTTTAGAATCAGAAAATTAAAGATTTGAGAAGAAAAAAAGTGGTTTAGGGGGGTTCCCCAAGTTAAATTCACTCATTTATTGTTTTAAAGGGACAATAGAACCTTCCAGCCCAGAAATAACAATTACCTGCACAATAAAAGTTGATTAAAGAAAGGCTTCATTGTACAAATTAAGTAGTTCCTCTTTGCTTAGGATTCTGTTAGCCCACGATAAAAGAGTTTGACAGCAAAATGGTCCCACATCCTTCCACAACTCAGGGGAAGAATGGCTCTCCCAGCCTAAATTCACTAACCTGCACAATTGCACCGCCCCCATTCAGCCCACTCTCACCCCCACCCCCACCCCCCGCCCGGGGCTTTGCAAGGTTTTCTCTAAAACTTTTAATAAAGTTTCCCTCATGAAACTTTTGTCTTTCTGCTAGTTCTCAGGACAATGATTCTAGAACTGAAACTATCACCCTACAGCTTGCTCCTGACAAACCGCAGAAATCAAGTCAGAATTTAGATCATTTTAGGTAGCCTGTTTTCCCCAGTGTCCTAATTCCCTGCTCTGGGGGACCACAAACCTCCTTCCTGCCTCCTCTCCTAAGCATTCTTTTGGAAAAGAAAAGACAAGACAAGACCAAAGGGGGCAGCAGTATCTTAAATCAACAATATGTATGCACATGGACGTTAACATGGAAATGGAGAGGTTCTCCCCAATTTCCCCTTTTAAAAAATTATTTGCCATCTCTGCACTTCAAAGCTGGGGTGGAGAAAGAAGAGAACTATTCCCCAAAAGCCTAGTTTATTTTAGAGCTGAGGTTTTGAGATTCCAGAATTTTAAAGAGACTCTGAGAGCATTTTCAGACAGGAGTCCTTGCATAAATTTGATGGGAAACTACAATATCATCATTACTGCTTTGCAGCACTCCTTCACTTAGGTTCTAGTCCAGACTCACCCGTTCCCAGGCTCCCTAGCATCCTCAGACACCCCAGCCCTGCTACATCCTTTGAGACCCATTTTGAAGTTGGGGTTCCGCTTTCATTTAGTCCTGATTCTTCGAGCATAAATGTGCTCTACTCTCTGACTGCCTACCTCATTGCTCCCCAGCCCAGCACCCAACCTTCTAAGTAGCCCCAGCTGCATCCCCACATAGCTAGGGAGATGCTGACATAAGTATCCCCATTTACTGACAACACTGCTCTTAGTCTTGAAGAAGGACCTCATGCTGTAGACAAGTTGGCTAGAAGAGGGAAAAAAAATCTTACCTCAAAGACCCTCTTTGTCCTCTCCCTGGGGTTACCACCTCTCAGGGCTTGACCTGCAGTCGGGTTTTCAAGAATAATCTCCCGGCTGTGGGTTAAACCAATAATTCTTCGGGTTAGAGCTTGAGTTGAGGGGGTGGGGGGAATCCTTGAAAGCCCGGAGTTCCTAAAGCCAAGTTGGAGGAGTGGTACCCCTTACATCCTCCAGCCCTGCAAGAGTCCACTTCTCCGGGTCTTCATCGTTGCTGAGCAGGGAGGAAGGAGGTCCCTGAGAGATGGGCAAATCATCAGGTTCAAACCAGGGCTTGACCATGAAAAGGGGTCTGGGAGTGCAGGGGAGGGAGTAGGTGATGAAGGGAAAAAGTGGGGAGGCCACAAGGAATTAGAGCCCAAATTGAAATGTTTTATCCTGCATCTACAAACTAATACATTGGGGGGGGGGGGGTGGAGTAGGCCAATAAATCCCTGGTACTGAATAGGTGAATATTGTGGTGTGGCTAACAAGCTGGGAGCACCTTTTGTAGAAGGTACACTGGAACTGGTCAAGAAAGAATGAAGAACCCCAGAAATTTGAATCAGGATGAATGGAGTCAGGAATGAAGAATTTACAGAGCAGCATCTCTGAAATCATGAGGGTTTGGGGAATCAAAGGACGTGGGGATGGTGAGTGTAGAGAACATCAGACTTGAAATCAGAGGAAGTTCAAATACCAACCAACTACCTGATCTTGAGCGAGTCACTTAACTATTCTGAGACTGTTTGCTTTTTTTTTTTTTTTTTTTTTGTAAAATGAGGGAGTTCAGGCCTGGATCAAATGATCTCTAAATCCAATGTTCTTTTCTAAGATTATTCAGTTTTGGACTTTTCTATTGCTGCCCATTCAGCAACCACTGGGAAACCAACACTATTGGTTCCAAGGAAATTTTTAGTAACACTATTCTCCAAAGAAAAGGGAAGACCCCAGTTAGGCAATCTGTAAAAGCCAGTATCCACATACACAATGACCACAGTTTTTGATCTACAAGTCAAACAACTGGGGCTGTGCCCATTTCATGCTCAGATTAACTATCTGAGATTCCCAATGAAAGCCTATCTAGTCCTCAAATTTTGTGCAGCTTCATAATGAAAGGCTGTTTGTCAAGTTTGGATTGGTCTGGTGGTGGTGATATTTTCCATATCGGTTTTTCTGTGTATTCTACTACCAGTAAACCCCCATCCTCCTACCTTCCATCCTTATATACAATCCTATAATACTCCCCCATCCTTTTGGGGCTGCCTTTCACCCGTCCCCTCTCTTTCACCTTCTCTAGGAAAGGGGAACATGAGTTCTTTTAGTCCCTTGTAGAGGGACCACAGGGGAAGGAATACAAAGTGTTGGAAACTTTTAGAAGGGGCCTTGGCTTTTTAGAAGGATTGAGGTACAGAGAGAATAAGTGACTTATTCACTCTCATACAATTAGTGATGGAACCAGGGCTAAACCCAAGTCCCTTATATTTCTGTTCATTATTCTGTCCACTAAGCTCTTTAATGTGTACTCTCCCACTCTCCCCTGATTCCCTTAGGGTGAAAGCCTTACTTTCAGAGAAAAGATTAGAACTGAAGAAGCCCAAGGCAGTTAGTAACAGAGATAGTTACATGTTTTTTAGTCAAGAGGTGCTTCTCTATCATCTTCCCTCTCCTCTTCTTCCGTCCTGGCTAAAGGGATTAATTCAACTTTCTATCAACCTCATCCCCCAGCTCTGCTTCTCTCCTCCTGGCTAAGCCCACAGAGCCCCTCTCTTTCCCTCTTCATCTTCCACTTCCCCTAACACATACACTTTTGAGAATTCCCTCTGTAGTTCTTTCTTCCCCAATTTCCCCCCTTTCTCCACCTCTACATAGACTACTCCATAGTCAGCTGAGATCAACCAGTCATAATTACAAATGAGTGATTTGCTCTCTGTGAGATATATAATAGCAAGGAAGAGAAAGCTTTTCAAGAGTCATTACCTTCTGGCCTAATGTCAGAGAAGAGAAATGTTTGAGGAGAGAATCAAAAAATGGCTCTCAAGTAAACATTTCAAGGCAGCTGAAGCACAAAAGAAGGATGAATATTAATTCAGATGGGGAAGGAGTGACAGAAAAACAAGAGGAAAGTTCCAGCACCAGATAGACAGCAATATAAAAATCCAGTTTTTAAAAAGCAGAAATAATAGTAAAAAAAAATTAAGATAAAAATCTAAACCAGGTCCAAACATCAGAGTAAAATTTAGCATCAAAGAATAAAATAATTTTCTTACACCAAGATAGTTTAGTCTGATAGAGTCAAGCAGTTTAAAAAGGATTCCAGAATAAAAGAATTGGCTTCAAATCTCAGTTCTGACCTTTAGGCAAGTCTCCTTTTCTCTGTGGAGTTAAATTTCCTCATCCATAAAATAAGAAGATCTGAGTAAGGTACTCCTACTCTGAAATATAGATCAATCACATAAATCTAGTGAGCACTTAGATGTGTCCACTAATATGAAAACTACTGTACAATCTCTTTTCCCAAAGAGTTTACAATCTAATTGAAATAGGATTAGTATGCATTAAATATTATGACACAAAAAAACTGTAACAGGAAAGTAGAGTGAAATGATAAATTTCAACAAATATAGGGGTTTTTTAAATTCAAAAGGCCTGGAACAAAAATAGTTGTGGCACCCTTTCAGTCAGGTTCTCTAATGTCCTGCCACTGTTTATGAAAATAATTTACCTCACTGATAGATAGTTGATTTCCACAATGCACAACAAACTTGGATTAGACTTTTTTAAAGTCCCTTCCAAATTCTAAATTTCAACTATAACTGAAAATACCATTATTTCACAGAGAGAGAGAGAGAGAATCAGAGACAGAAAGACACACACAGAAGATTTGATTTTTGGAAGGGAAACAATTTTAAAGAACAGAAAAGTATTCCTTAGAACAAGATCAATCCTAGCAAAATTATCAAGAAAGAGTTTTGCCATCGTTTCATATGCCCATTCTTCCATTCCATTTCCTAGCTCCCTGTTGTAATACCTTACTCCAGGTCTACCACTCAGGCCTTTGCTTTCTATGAGCTTGAAAAAAACCTAATCACTTCTGAAATGTTAAAAATGTCATAATAAAGCAAAGTTTTTTTCAGTGGTGAATTAGTGAATCAGAAATCTATATATGTGTAATTGCATGAATTATTATAGATATGACTAATGGATACAAGTCATGCCATCCAGTACACACATTGACTTGTTCATGAGTTAGATAATTAAACATAACAGATTCTCAATTTAAAACCTCAGTTGGTTTGAACCATTGTGTCTGGTGGGCAACATTTAGGCTGCAGACAGCATTGTACCCTTAGACCTTAAGAAAGGATATTAAGTCATTGAACCTGTCCAAGGTATTTACAAGCTCTTAAAAACCAAAGAGAAACTTTTCTTATGATTCACCCTTTTAATCCTAGTGGGACAGTGGGAACAATAAGCTCCTACATAAACTGTATGAATTATGCCACATATATGGTCAGCTTACCTGGCTCGACAACAAAAGGAATTGGATTTGGAGACAGAGAGAAGACTGAAAGAGAAGCACAGTTAAGGAGGGTAAGCAATAGAAAACGACCTAGATTGGACCCCAGGTCTTAACACTTCCTAGCTTGCTGCCTGAGTTAAGATCCTTAATCTTTCTGAGTCTCCATTAGGCCATAAGCAAAATGCAAATGATAATGCCTTCCTCAAAAAATGATAGTCATTGTTATTATGAAACCATAAACTATTCTACAAATCTGAGTTTCATTGTTATCCTAAATCAGAACATTGTAAACACTATGTTATTTATTGCAGTAGGTCAATAACATACAATATCATATTTTCCTAGCCAAAAAATAGTGCAAAAGAATATAATCTAGAGTCTAGAACCTCTAATATCCTTCAAAAGTCAGCACCAATGTTCTCTTCTACAAGCAGTCTTTCTCGATGCCCCACAACTACCAGTGCCTTTCTCCACCCCACCCCCAGGGCCACACTTTATTTTTTTCCATATCCTTGTTTACATTGCTTCTCCAGATGACAGAATCAAGAGCTGTGGGTAAACTCCTTATGGATAGTAATTGTCTCACTATTATATTTGTAGCCTCATCACTTGGCACCTTGGTCAATGTAGAGAGCTAGGTGACTCAGTGGATAGTATCCCAGACCTGGAGTAAGGAAGACCTGAATTCAGTCTCTGACATGTACTTATTATGACTGGGCAAGTCACCTAATCCTGCTAGTCTCAATTTCCTCATCTGTAAAATGAAGGAAAAGTAAATGGCTAAAAAATTTGTTTTATGTTTTATCTTTTCTTTTACTCTGATGGGGTTTTTTTTGTTCCCTTTTGTTCTGAGTCATCTGGTGCAGTGGATAGAGCATTGACCTTGGAATCAGGAGGACAGGAGTTCAAATACAGTCTCAAACATTTACTTAGTTGTGTGACCTTGAGCAAGTCACTTAACCCTGATTGCCTTGCATCCAGGTCCATCTCCAGTCATCCTGATCAATATCCAACCACTGGACTCAGATGGCTCTGGAGGAGAAAGTGAGACTGGTGACTTAGCACAGCACCCCCTTACCCAAATCCAATTGATGTGCTTGTCATGGCATCACCTCCCTGTTGTCATAGTCTTCTTCTTCAAGAATGAAGGACAAACATTATTATAATACAAAAAATGTTTTAACACAGTTATACTTGTATAACTTATATCAGATTGCTTGCTATCTAGGGGAGAAGGAAGGGAAAGAAGGGAGGGAGAAAAATGTGGAACTCAGAATCTTGCAAAAAGATGAAAACTATCTTTACATGTAGTTGGAATAATAAATAAAGTTAAAGCTTAAAAAAAAAAGAAAAGGAAATGGCAAATCATTCCACTATCTTTGCCAAGAAAATCCCAATGAAGTTACAAAGAGTCTGACATTACTGAATAACAACAATAACTCCCCACTGATTGATTGAAGAGCTAAAACAGGTTCTGAACCTGGGATCCATCCACTTGTTTGCAGATTAATTTTAGGAGGTCCATTACTTTGAGATGAGGGAGAGAATTACATCTTACCTCTTACTAGCCTCTAATTGAAAGTTAGCATTTCCTTCTATTTTTTTAGAAACTCTGAGGAATCCATAGACTTCATCAGATTCTCAGAGGGATCCAAAACACACACACACACACACACACACACACACACACACACACACACACACACACACACACACACACACAGAGTAAAGAATCCCTGTACTAAAATTATTCCTAACAAGAGGGAATTAAGAGAAATTACTTGGGTCCCATCTTGAAAACAACTATCCTAAAGATAGCAAAAATTTCTTAACATTTCAATTTAATATTCTAGGAGGAAAAATAGAAATTTCCTCATGGAAATACCTTTGGGTTTGCTTTA
Organism: Macrotis lagotis; assembly: GCF_037893015.1. Taxonomy (NCBI): domain Eukaryota; kingdom Metazoa; phylum Chordata; class Mammalia; order Peramelemorphia; family Peramelidae; genus Macrotis; species Macrotis lagotis. Next base: position 132,730,755 of record NC_133658.1, read on the forward strand.
CTAATTATCCTTTTGTTTTCAGTCAAATTAAGCATCTGTCCCCAAATCTAAAACATTGTTTACTTTTTCCCTTCACTGCATCTGAACCTGAACTAGTCATTTTATGCTGTTTTTGAACTTGAAAGTGGTAGCACCCAAAAATAGTGATATAGAAATCTAGTTTTAAAAAGCAGAAAAATAAGTGGGGTAAAAAGCAAAGGTAAAAATTTAAACCCCAGCAAAATTTAGGGTCAAAGAATTAAGTAATTTTGTAGGACTAAGGAGATAATTTAATCTGATAAATTGTCAAAAGTAGAAATACATGGAACAGTACTTCTTATGGTACTTTTCAACTTGAATTGTATCAAACTGGTTTCATCTAGTGTTATGTGTGCAAGGATAGATCCCTAAAAGTCAATCTTAGTTGCAACTAGTTAAAATGGAAGCTATATACGGGGCTCATGAAGTTATGAAAACAAGGACTGCTGGGACCAGTTTTCCCAGTGACCAGCAGCTATCTTATGAAATCATTTTTTCTCTCTCCTCCCAAATACATACATGCACATACTTCCCCATTCTATATCTTTCCTAACACATTTCTTTGATATATACACACATTCATCTCCTATTCTAAAAACAATCTCTATAGATTTAAATATTTCTGCCCCTTTCTACACACACACACACACACACACACACACACACACAAACACAAACACTTTTCTGCTCTTCTCAAACAGATTTCTCCTCATACCCACAGTTCTGACCTCAGGACCTCAGGACCACCTTCGTCTAAATTCAGCCAAAACTCTGAGAGAAAAGAGAGCCCCATTATCCAGTTCTAAAGTCTAACAAAATGCTTCCTGGACAAAACATTAGTAAGATTGATTTAGAGTTACTTGTATGTCAATAATACTTCCAAGAGAGTTTGAAGTTGGGGGGGAAGTTTATCTCAATTTTTTATACATTCCTGAACTTTTCATTGTTATACTATTTTGGATTATTTATATAGAAAACTTTAGTTCATCATAGGTAAACTACAATGGAACCTGTCCTGTCCAAATGAATTAGAATCGATAGAATATTTGAGGTTTTATTCTTATGATTTTGCTTTCTTGCAAATATTTAAGAAAGAGGAAATGAAAGAAAATTTGGGAACCCACTCAATATGGAATCATCATTTCAGCGATAAACTCAGATTTATTTATTCAAAGTAGATAGACTTCTCGTGAAAACCCTCTGAACTCAGGCTACACAGAACGGCCAGCCTTTCTAATGCCTTGAATTACTGCCATCTAGTGGATAATTAACAAGTTGAACCAATTTATAATCAAGTACTTTCCCTTAATGAAATAATCACTACACATCTAAGAATGAATGACTCCTTCCATACTTTTCCTAATTTTTCAAACTGAGTGATTCACAAACTTGTTTGTAATAGGAAAGTTTCAATTCTACCTTGCTCATATCACTGAGTGAAGTCTCTTGGCTTGCCGGGGGCTGGGGAAGTTTCCTAATCTTTGGAGGTCCTCAAGGAGAGCTAAGTTGATCACTGTCCAATATCTTATAGCAGAGATTCCTTTCTAAGTGATTGGATTACATGGTCACTCTGATTCTGTGAAAGAAAAAAAGAAGAAGCCAAAATACTAGACAAAACTTTGAATGATTTTTATTACTGGAAGTATTTAATCAAGTTGTCATAATACTGTAGATAATAGCACTTTATCAGAGATCCTCAACCTAGATCCTGTGACCTTGTTTTTTAAAATATTTTGATAACTTCATTTCAATGTAATTTATTGCTTTTATAATTTTATGCATTTAAAAGAATTATTCTAGGTATGATAGGTTTCACAAGATTGCCAAAGTCATCCACAACACACAAAAGTTTCTACATTTAAACAGGAGCAAAAAGATGAATCTAGACCAAAAAAGATGAGACCATTTATTTTTAAAGCAATAGTAAATTGGTCCTCTTTAACTGGGATAAACTAAAGATAGTCTACAACTATTAGGAGGCAGGGGAGAAACCATTTTTATAGAACTGCAAAATTCTATATAAGGCATATGGCCTTTTATCTGTTAGGCACAGTCACGAAAAAAAAATAAATAAAATCATCTCAAGGATCTTACATTCTAATGGAAAAGACAATTGCATAAGCATAGTAAAGAGAGCAGATATAAATAAGTACAATGTTAAAGGCAAGGTTGCTTAGGAATACTAAATAGTTGAGTTGATAAGGGAAGATTCCAGTAGAAGGAGGTGCTTAAGCTGAGTTTTGTACAAAGAGGTATTCAACAAGGAGGTGAGAAAAAGTATACATATGTAGTTATATGCTAAATAGATACAAGTAACTTAAAAAGAGAGGATACAGGTTTCCCGGGAGGACCAGGAAAACCTCCTGCAGAAAGCTAAACTTGAATTGAATCTTAAAGGAAGCCAGATTCCACAAACCAGGAGGTTTTGGAAGTAGTACATTCCAAAGATGAGGGACAAATAGTAAACAGAGACAGAAGGTGGAGAGTAAAATGTGAGAAATGCCAAGTAGGCCATTATGATTTGACCATAGAGTACATGGAGGACAGGAATATGTAAGAAGACTAGAACAATATAAAAAAGACAGATGGTAAAATGCTTTGAATGACAGAGGAGTTTATCATTTGTCTCAAAAGCAAAAGAGAATTGAAGCAGAAAGACAGTACACCTTGTTAGTCATGTGATATTTCCTATTTAGCATCTTTATATATATGTCCTCAAAGCATCTCAAACTCAGCATAATCATTATCTTTTCCCAATATCTCCCTTCTAACTTCCCTTTTCTGCTGAAGCCACCACCATCTTGCCAGTCACTTTCTCAAAACTGTCCTCAACTTGTCATTCTCCCTCACCTTCATATTCAATCAGTTATAGTCTTATTTTTAACTCTACAATATCTCTCACATCTATCCCCTTCTTTCTTCTCACAAGGCCTTTATCAACTGTCTCCAGGATTTCCATAGCCCATTAATTAGTGTCTTTGCCTCCAGGCTCTCCCCTCTTGAATCCACTCTCCACACAACTGATAAATGTGATAGCACAAGCCTCACCAAGTCATTCCTCTGTTCAAAAATCCCCCGTGGCTTCCTATATGCTTCTGGAATCAAATGTAAAACTGTTTATTAGATAGTTAAAACCCCTTCATCACCTGATTCCAGTCAACTCTTTCCAGACTTATGGAACATTATTCTCTTTTACAAAGGCTGTGTTCTGGCCAAATTATCCCATTCATTGTTTCTTGTACCTTACCTGCCATCTCTCATTTCCTTGGCTGTATTCTATATTGGCTATATTCTATGTCTGAAATTCATTCCTTCTTCACCTCTACCTCATGGAATCTCTAACTTCCTTCAAATTTAGCTTAAACTCCTGCAGGGAGGCCTATCCTGGTTTCTCTCTTTGAGATTATTGAATATAAGTGTTGTAATTACTTTTCTGTGTACATGTTGTTTCCCCACTGAATAAATACAAATTTCTTGAGAATAGGGGTTATTTCATTTTGTTTTTATATCCAAAATAGCTGGCAGAGAGTAGGTACATAATAAGTACTTATTGAATTAATAGGTGGAACGATGGATGGATGGATGGATGGATGATATAATGGTAGTAGAACCAGATTTCTGATGGCACTGAAAACCAGACAGAAGATACTTTTCAAATCAAAAAAGTAGAAAGATATCAGAACCCTCCTTTCCTCTCATTTATTGTCCAAATTTTATCTCCCATGATCAAACAGAATGCCCTAGGGTACTCCTTCTAGCTTAGGGTTACCTGTGTTCTTAATTATATATAAAAGTAGGTTTCCATCAGGGGTACTGGCTGTATTTGGGAAATGATATCATCAGCCCCATTTTTTTCCCTTCTCTAAATGGGAAACAGATATGGGAGAGAATACACAAATAGTAAATGGGGTTGAGGACTGGATTTGGAAAGAAGGGTGATCCATTTTCTTGACCCCTTAGAATTCAGTCAACAAGTTAGTTGTGCATCCCTGCTTTCTGGCTGTCCATATGTTCAGCAAAGAAGAAATTCCAGTTCCTGGCCTGGTGAATTTCCAGTCCAGATGACAAACAAGTCACATGTCTGGAACAACAAATGATTCTGGATAGGCAGTTGATTGTTTTATTATTTCTTTCTTGTCATCTATAGTATCTCACAGGTATTAACCCTCAGTAAATACTTGTTAACTAATAAAGATGAAATCTACCCAGGATTTGACTAATTAGGGGAGAAAGGGAAAGATGAAGGGAGAGAAAAAGGAAGAACATAAGGTAGGGAAAGGTTGAGAAAGAAAGAAAAGCAATGGGATAGAATGAAAAGAATCCTGATCAGGATTCTAGTTATACCAACTCACCCTAGGGCAGTGGGTTAAAAACTTAAGATCATAGAATTAGAGCTAAAGGAGAGTTTAGAAATTATCTAGTTCAACTTCTTGATTTTACAAAGGAGAAAACTGAAACCCAGAATGACATAATTTGCCCAAGGTAATGCTGCCATTAGATATCAGAGATGGGATTCAAACTCCAGAACTCTGATTCTAAATTTATTTCTCTTCTCGCTCAAAGGACATGGAAGGAAATTAATTGTGGTACCCTCTTAATTGTTTCCCTGATATCTAGCTATACTTGATTACAATTATTCACCGTGTGTTTTTTTTTTACTTCCCTCAATTATAAAATGAGAGCAATGTACTCAATCGTCTCTGAAATCTCTTCTAGACCTAAAATCTAGCTGTTAGGTTTCCTCTTTTTTTTGGGGGGGGGGCTTTTGCAAAGCAATGGGGTTAAGTGACTTACCCAGGGTCACACAGCTAGATAACTATTAAATGGCTGAGGCTAGATTTGAATCTCAGGTCCTCCTGACTCCAGGGCTGATGCTCTAACCATTGCACCACCTAGGTGTCCCAGGTTTCTTCATTAAGAAAAATTGCTGTCCTTTGTTTTTATATTTCCTTTATTTCTTTTTTTTTTTTGCAAGGCAAATGGGGTTAAGTGGCTTGCCCAAGGCCACACAGCTAGGTAATTATTAAGTGTCTGAGACCAGATTTGAACCCAGGTACTCCTGACTCCAAGGCTGGTGCTTTATCCACTACGCCACCTAGCTGTCCCTTATTTCCTTTATTTCTAAATAGATTCCCACATTCTCTCCATTCCAGAAGGTCATGCCTGTAAAAATGAATAAAAAAAGAAAAATACAAAAAAGTCTGTAGCAAAGAATAAAAAAGAAAAATATAAAAAAGATAGTTTAGCAAAATTAATCAAAGCTTCAAGTGAGTCTAGCAGTATATGCAATATTCCACATTCATAGCTTTCTCCTTCCCTCAATACTTTTTCCAAAAAGGGAGAAAGACATTTTTAATGTGTTTTAGACTCTTTGTTCTTACCTATGTAACAATTCATAATAGACTGGTTATTCCTTATTTAAAGAAAAAGCTTAAAACACATTCAGAAATGACAAGCATAGTTAATATATACATGAGCACCCTCTCTCTTTCCATTCTTCTCTTCACATTGAAATGCACTGAAGCTTGCTAAAGGAGCTCATCTTTCCCACATCTCTTTTTCCATAGTATTTCATGGATATTCACCCAAGTGGGTGTATAGGGTAGAAGACATACTTTTGTGTTTTCTTTTGTGCTAAAGTAGTTGTTACTGTTGCCAAGGAGGAAGGACCAGGAAAAAAGTGTGTGGGTGGCTGATGAAAATTTCTGTGGGTCACAGAGTCTTTTGAACATATCTATAAGGTCTATCTCATAGATCACAAACAAAGCTTCACAGAAATAAAGGAAATAAACTTCTACATCTTTTAAGTTGTGATGAACAATATCACTGGAGTATCATTTTTTAAAGTCTATAGTTAACTTTCAATAGCAAAAATGGTGTTCTGAGTCCTCTTTCCCTTTCAGCATCTCATCAACATCTCATCCCATCAGAACTGTATTCTACTCAGGGGCTTGCTCTGGAAGCCCTCTCATTGAGACTTCAGTCTGTTGTCTTACACTGATACCTTTGTATACCCTTCCCTTTAATATTAATATTAATATTAATAATATTAATATTAATAATATTAATAATAATATTAATAATATACCCTTCCCTTTAATATTAATAATATTAATATTTAATAAGTTTATGAATATGTATTCAGACTGAAACTTATCCTATATCTCATTCCTTATAAAATGAATTGTTATTAGGTCAACCACAAAATGGAGTTGATGACATCTACTTGAAATGGTAGGTTAGCCTTCCCAGAATAATTCCTTTTGACTATGCAAAAGAGGCTATTCTTTGCCTTATTTCTTTTTTTTTTTTTTTTGCAAGGCAACCGGGGTTAAGTGGCTTGCCCAAGGCCACACAGCTAGGTAATTATTAAGTGTCTGAGACCGGATTTGAACCCAGGTACTCCTGACTCCAAGGCCAGTGCTTTATCCACTATGCCACCTAGCCACCCCTTCTTTATTTCTTTCTTAACTGCCTTAATCACTGAGAAACCGGAAGGGTATTGCCTTCCTAGTTTATTTTTTTTTTGGACTAAGAAAAAGTGAGCATTCTTGGTTTCTTTGCCTCTTCTCTCTTATCTAGCACTAATTACTGAATAGGCAATGTTTCTGTGAAACTGTGACCTGGGAAAGACCTACCTTTAAAAGACCAATGTCTCCTTCTGCATCCTGGATCATCTCCAGTTTTCCTGATCCATATCTGGCACTGGATCCAGATGACTTCAAAAGAGAAAGTGAAATAAATCCATCTGATGACTTTGCCTAACCTATTCCTTACTTAAATCCAATTCACTTGCATGTTATGTATTATCTCCTGATGTCATAATCTTCTTTGAGTAGGCAGGACAAACAACTATAAGGTGACACAAAAAATAAAGCACTTAGTTCTAGAATCAGGAAGACTTGAGTTCAGATGTGACCTACAAAGATTAGCTGAATGAAAAAAGAGGCACAAAAAAATCACTGAAGAAAATAATTCTCTAAAAATTAGAATTGGCCATGTAGAAGCTAATGACTCCATTAATGATGCAGACTTGGGTGGCAAATCACTTAAACCCAGTTTGCCTCAGTTTCCTCAAATGTGAAATGAAGATATCTCCTAGGGTTGTTGTTAGGACGAAATGAATTGTATTTGTAAAACATTCAACAAAGTTCCTGGCACATAGTTAATGTTTAATTACTACTAAGGGAATATTAATAAAGAAATATTAATATTTCCCTCTACCTGACAGAACTTCTGAGGTAAGTAAGCTGTAAATCTTAAGGTACTATACCAATCAACAAATATTTACTAAGTATTTACTCTATACCAGTAATAGGAGGGGGAGGGGAAGGGGAAGGGGAGAGGGAGGGGGAGTGGTTAGTGTCTATAATTATTATTAAAACTTAAAGTACCATACCATAAGATTCCAAGAATGAGTTACAGGTGATAGAAATAAGAACCTTAACAAAGAACTGCATTCTAGAAATGGTGCAGAAAAAAACATCATAGAATATAGACAATCATGTATTCTGTATTTATATAGAGCCAATCCAAAACTTTCTCTAAAACTCTTTTTCCCGGGGCAGCTAGGTGGGGCAGTGGATAAAGCACCGGCCTTGGAGTCAGGAGCACCTGGGTTTACATCCGGCCTCAGACACTTACCTAGCTGTGTGACCTTGGGCAAGCCACTTAACCCCACTGCCTTACCAAAAAACAAAACAAAAAAAAAAAAAAAACCTCTTTTTCCCTTTCCCTTTTTCTCTCATCACAATGCTCAGCACTGTTCATAAATAATACCCCAAAAGATGCTGTTATAGAGATAATTGCAGCTTTTGTGTCAATAAATGTTTCAGAAGATAAGGTATAGAAATTCTATTAAAAATTTGAAAAGATCCTCCAAATTTAATAAAAATGAAATTGGAGTCTTGTTGACTTCAATGCAAAGATGGGGAAGAAAGTAAAAAAGGGTTGGAAAATGTGGTTGGGGATTACCATACTTTCTCATGTATAAGACACACCCTTTTCTGAAAAATTTGGGGTCTAAAAACTAGGAGCATCTTATACAGTGTTGTAGATTTTTTTTTACTTGCATTTCTTGTTTTTTCCACACTTGTTGTCTTTGTGTTCATTGTTTGTTACCAGTATATTAGGTTACATTTTGCCATGTTCTGCCCAGAAATGGTTCAAAAAAGATTTTCATACAGTATTAAATTCAAGTTCAAAGTGATCCAGTTTGCAAAAGTGAAAGAAAATCATGCTGCTGAACCTCAGCTTGGTCCTCCTCCAAGTGAGAAAACAATTCAAGACTGGCTCTTGGAAGTTTCTGCTTCCTTCCTGAAAAGGCCAAGGCAAAAGAAGGCATGAGATGCAAGTCAGCCAAAATGGCCTGAGTTAGAGAGGGAATTGAAGTTATGGAGTAAAGAGCCATTGGAATTCCTGTGTCCACAAAAATGGTTCAGCAGGAGGCAAGAAGAATTGCTGATGAAAAAAGAAGACTGATTTCAAAGGAGGACATAATTTGTGCTTCAGGTTCATGAAATGGAATGGACTAAGCATGCATACCTGCCCCAGACTTGCCTGAAAGCTATGAGCAGAAGATTCTTGAATTTCATGATGAATAAAACTTGAGTTCAATAACTTTATGTAATATTTTTTTTCAAATTTTGGGCCCCAAAATTAAGGTGCATCTTATACATGGGAATGTCTTATACATGGGGAAATATGGTAACAAAAAAATGAATATGCTCTCTATTAATAGTAATAACTAACAGTTATGTAGCTCCTCATACTTAATAAGGGACAGCTAGGTGGCACAGTGAATCTCAGCACTGACATTGGATTCAGGAAGACAGGAGTTCAAATAGAGCCTCAGACTCTTGCCACTTACTAGCTTTGTGACCTTGGTCAAGTCATTTAACCCTGATTGCCCCACACCCTGGGCTATCTCCAGATGTCTGGATTCAGATTTGACCACTGGACCCAAATGATTCTGGAGGAGAAAGAGAGGCTGGTGCCTTAGCACAGCACCCCCTTTCAAATCCAAGTCATGTACTTGTTATGGCATCACCTCCCTGATGGTGTGGTCTTCTTCAAAAATGAAGGACAAAACACAACAACAAGATACTTTATCACCATTATCTCATATGATCTTCACAACAATCCTAAGAGGTAGGTACTGTTTTTATCCCCATTTTACAAATGAGGAAACTGAGGCAGACAGAGGTGAAGCTAATTACCCAAGATCACACAATTAGTGTCAGAGACTGGATTTGAACTCAGATCTTCCTGACTCCAAATCCCGAATGCCATTGATTGAGTCACCTAGCTACCACTAATAAGATAATAATATAGAAAGACATCAAGGGATGGACAGAGCCAAGCTGGTGGAGGTGAGAAGCACTGACCCAGGCTCTCATAAATTTCCATCCAAAATCTTTAAAATATGTCTCAAAACAAATTCTGGAGGGGCAACACCAACAAAAAGGTTGAGTGAAACAATTTTCCAGCCCAAGACAATTTAGATCAGTAAATAAGAGCTTCCCCACTGGAATGGTAGTGAAGCCTATGAGAACAGAGAAGAGAAGACCAAGCTTTGGGGGTGACTGCATTTGCTGCAACAACAGCTTCAGGAGTTGTTAATCCATAGTCCATTTGGTCCCAGGGAGAAGGGTTATTTGAACAACTTGTCAGGCAATGCTGAGGACCTTTTGCTTGTACTTGGTTCAGGATTATGGCATTGCCCATTTGCATAGTTCAGGGTCAAAGTCCCAGGATAAAAAGGTGCAATAGTATTTGAGTGCAAGGGAGCAGGGTCTTGGTCAGAACTGAAGGATGGAGAGGAGTGGTGAGGTCCCTCACAGGGGAGTAGAAATCTTTTTTTTTTAATTTTTTTTGTTTTTTTATTAATATTTATTCTCATTTTGTACAATTAATGTTATTTTTACATTCATAAAATATTCTTGTTTAAGAGTAAATGAGATACCCCCTCCCCCCCATAAATATAGACTTGCTTCAGCGATAAAGGGGAGAGAAAAAAAATTAAAATTAAAAAAAATAGTAATAATTGTAGGTATGGCCAGGTGGCGCAATGAACAGAGCACCAGCCCTGGAACCACGAGCACCAGAGCCCACATCCAGCCCCGTACACCCAACAATCACCCAGCCGTGTGACATGCAAGCCACCCGATCCCCCCCTGCCCTGCAGAAACAAAAAAAAGAAAAAAAAGACCCAAAATAAAATAAAATAGTAATAATAGTAGGGGTGGCTGGGTGGTGGTCAGAGCATTGGCCCTTGAGCCAGGATCACCCCGGTCCCAATCCAGTCTCAGGCACCCAAGGATCACCCTGCTATGTGGCCCCAGGCAGGCCACCCAGTCCCATTTGCCCTGCACCCCCCAAAAAAATAATAATAATATTAAAAAATGTGCTTCAGTCTTTGTTCTAACACCAATAACTCTGTTGTGCATGGATCACATTCTTTATGATTAGTCCATGGCAAAAGTTACTTCCATATTTTTCCAACATTGGCATTGCTGATCGCAACTCCCTCCTTTGGTATTTCTCCACTACCATGTACTATATTTTCTCTCTCCTTTCACTCTGACTCTGCTGTAGGGTAGCTGAGTGGCGCAGCAGACAGATCCCTGGCCCTGGGGCCAAGAAGCCCCAAGTCCCCATACCACCCCTTAGGCCCAGAATCCACCTGGCCCTGTGGTCCTGGACAGGCCATCCAATCCCAGCCCCTTGCAATAAGTAAAAAAGAAAATGTGTTATATCTGAACACTCTCCCCCCATGGTCCATCCTCTCCTCCATCACTCACATCCCCCCCTTCCCCCTGTTGCCCCCTCCCCTTACTCTGAATGCCTATACCCCACTAAGTATATATGCTGTTTCCTCTCCTAGCCACCTCTGATGAGAGCAAAGGTTCCCTCATTCCCCCTTGCCTTCCCCCTTCCATATCATTGCAATAGCTCATTATAATAAAGAAAAGTCTTATTATATGAAATATCTTGGCCTATTACCCCTCTCCTTTTTCTTTCTCCCATTACATTTCCCTTTTTTTCTATCAACTCCATTTTTACACCATATTTTATCTTCGAATTCAGCTTTCTCCTGTGCTTCAACTATAAAAGCTCCCTCTACCTGCTCTATTAGCTGAGAAGGTTCATATGAGTATTATCAGTGTCATTTTTCTATACAGGAATACATGCAGTTCATCATCATTAAGTCCCTCATATTTTCCCCTTCTCCTCCAATCTCTATGCTTCACCCGAGTCCTGTATCTGAAGATCAAACCTTCTGTTCAGCTCTGGCCATTCCAAAAAGGAACCTTTGAAATTCCCCTGGTTCATTGAAAGTCCATCTTTTACCCTGGAAGAGGACATTCAGCCTTGCTGGGTTGCATTCCAAGCTCTTTTGCCTTCCAATATATTGTATTCCAAGCCCTACGAGCTTCCAATGTAGTTGCTGCTAAGTCCTGTGTGATCCTGACTGCAGCTCCACGGTATTTGAATTGTGTCCTTCTGGCTGCTTGTAATATTTTCTCCTTGACTTGGGAGTTCTGGAACTTGGCTATGATATTCCTAGGGGTTGGTTTTTTGGGATCTCTTTCTCGGGGGGATCAGTGGATTCTCTCCATTTCTATTTTGCCCTCTGCTTCTAGAATATCAGGGCAATTTTCCTGTAGTAATTCTTTGAAAATGATGTCAAGGCTCTTTTCCTGATCATGACTTTCAGGTATTCCAATCATTTTTAAATTATCTTTCCTAAGTCTGTTTTCCATTCAGTTGTTTTTTCAATGAGATATTTCATATTTTCTTCTAATTTTTCATTTTTTTGGTTTTGAAGTATTGATTCCTGATTTCTGGCAAATTCATCAATCTCCCTGAATTCTATTCTTTGTCTGAAGGATTTGTTCTCCTCAGAGTTTTCTTATCTCTTTTTCCATCTGGCCCATTCTGCTTTTTAAAGCATTCTTCTCCTCTATAACTTTTTGAACTGTTTTATCCATTTGACCTAAGCTGGTTTTTAGCATGCTATTTTCTTCAGCATTTTTTTTTTATTTCCTTGACTAGGCTGCTAACTTCATTTTCATGTTTTTCCTGCATCTCTCTCATTTCTTTTCCCAGTTTTTCTTCTAACTCCCTCATTTGATTTTCAAAGTCTTTTTTAATCTCTGTCATAGCCTCAGCCCAATTTCTGTTTTTCTTGGAGTCTTTAGATGCAGGAGCTTGTGCTTCCTCATCTTCAGACTGAGTGTTTTGATCCTTCTTGGGCTCATTTGCAAAATATTTCTCAATTGTGTTCCTCTTTTTTCTCTGCTTGCTCATTTTTCCCAGCCTGTGCCTGTTTTGGGGTGCTTCCTGATCTTTTGGGACACTCCCACAAGGGTCTCAGTGTGTGAGGCTCTGTCCTCCCTCCTGGTCTGTGAATGACCATATGCGCCCCCCTCTGCCATGGGGCTGAGGTGGGGGGGGTTTGGGGGGGCCCTGCTGCTCTTCCAGAGGGGCCTAGATTGCAAACAGAATCTGAATGTGGTCAGAGCCCTAGAGTCCTGTTCCTGGGGCTGAGGACAAGGCTCTGCAGTCTCTCTCTCTCTTCACTCCCCTCCCTCAGCTCAATGGGCTCATGCCCTGGGGGCTCCTGCTTACTGGCTTTGCCTGCTTCTGTTCCTGGATCAGGGCTGCAGAAAGACCATGTTGCTTGCTGTGTGCCCTGAAGGCTGGGCTACACGTGCTCACTCTGGCAGAGGTCCCCCACTGTTCCCCCACTTTGTGCCTGGTGCTCCCCGGGGTGCAGCTCAGGAGACTCCCCCGCTGCTGTGAGCCATGGCTCCCAGCGCCCTGGGGCTGCCTCCAGGAGGCTGAGGTTCTTTCTCTCTGGTGGGCCACCCCTCTGGCGGGCCACCCCTCCAACCCAGGAAGCAGAGCCTTTCTGCTTTTTTCCAGGTTACCTTGAGTAGGAGAACTGCCTCATTGGGTCCCTCTGTGGGTTCTGTCTCTGGAAAGTTTAGTTAGAGTCCTTAGCTTATGAGTTTTATCAGAAAGCGCCTAAGACTCGATCCTTTATTGTCGCCATCTTGGCTCTGCCCCCCACCGCAGTAGGAATCTTGATCTCAATTTCAAGACAGAGGAGAGGTCTAGTAATTGCAGTTGCAGGAAAGTAGGAGACTTTGTCACAGTCCCAGAGTCAGGAGTGCTAGTGCTGATGACTATGGAAAACAAGGTCTTTTCCTAGGAAAAGACCAGAACACAGGTCCAAAGAGCAGGAAGAATGACTCTCCTTAGATCATACCATCTTGAAAATACAGAAAATCTATAGAGTCCTGGAGATAGCACTGAAAAGAGCAGTAAGAAAAGCTTAGAACAATGTCCCCTTCCCCCTAAGAGTAGAGTCCAAGTTTAACATTAAGTTAAAAATCAAGAAATAAACCAAAAAAAATATGAGTGAACCACCAAAAAAAAGAACCTGACCATGAAAAATTACTATAGTGATAGGTAAGATCAAGGCACAAACTCAGAAGAAGAAGACAAAGTCAAAACAGCCTCAAAGAAATTGGTAAAAATCCCCCTTCCTTCCCCAGAATTCCTCAGAGTTCAAAAAAGATTTTTCAAATGAAATAAGAAAGGTAAGGAAAAATTGAGGAAAGAAGTGAAAATATAAGAAAATTATGAAAAGAGAGTCATTGGCAAAGGAGGCAATAACAAGTAAATATGAAGAAAATAACATTAAAAAAGAGAATTAAATAAATGTTAAGATGCACAAAAATCTGTTGAAGAGAAGAATGCCCTAAAAAGATTAACTGAATGAAAAAAGAGGCACAAAAAATCACTGAAGAAAATAATTCTCTAAAAATTAGAATTGGCCATGTAGAAGCTAATGACTCCATTAATGATGCAGACTTGGGTGAAATTCTGTGGACACCAAATATAGATGAGCAGCCCTAAAAAGGACTGAGTCAGCTGTAACATCAGAGGTGTTAGTACTCCTTGAGGACCTTACACACCCCTGAATAATGAATAATAAATTCCATGAAGTGGTTACAGTACACTAATTTGTGCTTTTTGCACTAGTTCCATTGAACTGGAACCAATTACTATATTTTACAAAATTATAATTTCAAACAGGAATAGAACAATTAGTTATTGGTCCTAAAATTACCAATGAGTTTACTATCCTACACAAATAGCCAGAATTCAAAACCTTTTTTGAAATAATGTTCAAAAAAACACCAAATGTACATTCTACATTTGTGGGGAAATATATATACATTCCCCATGAGTGGAATTATATCTAGTCAGTTTTTCTGCCAATCTCAGATTTATTTCTTTTAGTCAAAATAGTGTTGTTTTTCTTCATTTATTATGGTCATTGTGTCTTGTTCTCTTGGCCTCTGTTTATTTCACTAAATCATTTCACACAAGTCTTCCTAAATTTATCCGAATTCCTCATATTTGCTACTTCTTAGTTAATATAATATTCTAATATATTACAATATAATGAATAATTCTTTGTGGTCATAAAGAGTACAGCCATAAATATTTTGGTATATGATAAGATCTTCCCCTCTGTCTTTTGTTGTTGTTTTTTCAAGGTAATGGGGTTAAGTGATTTGCCCAAGGTCACACAGTTAAGTAATTATTAAGTTTCTGAGGTCACATTTGAACTCAGATTCTCCTGACTCAAGGGCCAGTGCTCTATCTATTGTGCTACCTAGCTGCCCTCCTATTCTGTTGCTGACTTTCTTTGAGTATGTGGCTAGAAATAATATCACTGAATCAAAGAGTCCGAACAATTTAGACCCTTTCTATCATTATTCCAAATTATTTTCCAGAACATTTGTACTCACTTATGTTTCAACTAACAGTATACTAGTGTCCATATCCTCTGGAAGTCCCTGCAGAAGTATTTTATCATTCTTGTGTTTACTCCAAATGTGAAACTTGCTTCACTTTTCTCTTATTAGTATTAAAAAGGAGTAAGTACTCTAGAAAACTTAGGGCTTAATCTTAGAAAAGAGACAGATAAAGTGATAATTTCACAGATAAAATTTCTAACCTTTTTGGAAGTAGAAATAAATCCTTTGAGAGGATTAGAAAAGAAAAACACCATTATGTTGAAGAATTCCCTGTAAGTCACTTTTAAGAAGTCAGATGAGTAATGAGAGTGAGATGCCAAGAAGAATCCACACCTGGGAGACATATAGAGCTGAAGGGGGGGGGGGGGGGGTATTTGGAGAACTGGGAAAATGGATGCTAAGGCTAGGACCAATACCACCACAAAGAAAGGGGCCAGAATTCTGCGAGTGAAGCTTAATTCTATTGAGGAGTCTTAGGAAAGATAAAGTATCTCTTTTATCCCTTCTGAACCCTGAATACCGAATGACCATTTATTTTTCTATAGTCTAAATATAGTTATTGAAAATGTGGTTAGGGGGCGGCTAGATGGCGTAGTGGATAAAGAACCAGCCTTGGATTCAGGAGTACCTGGGTTCAAATCTGATCTCAGACACTTAATGATTACCTAGCTGTGTGGCCTTGGGCAAGCCACTTAATCCCATTTGCCTTGAAAAAACCTAAAAAGAAATGTAGTTAGGTAAGGCAATAAAGAGGGAAGAAAGAAAAAGTATTTCTTAAGAAAAACCAAGACTGTGGCAGCTAGGTGGTACAGTGGGTGGCGTACTGGCTCTGGATTCAGGAGGACCTGAGGTCAAATCTAGCCTTCGATACTTAGTAATTACCTAGCTGTGTGACCTTGAGCAAGTTACTTAACCCTATTTTCCTTGCAAAAAAGAAAAAGTAGGCTACATTTACTTTCCAGCTCACTCTCTAATTGTATAAGATAATATATAAATTGAGAGCTGCAAGTGGGTGGATAATAAGGTCCAGGGGCCCTTCAGGTACAGGAGAAGGGCAGATTTCAGTGCCAATAGTCTAGAGGACATGGCAGGTAGAGAAAGGTTGAAAGCAATGGAGTTCAACTCAAACAGAAACTAGTCAGTAATACATATATATAGTAATCCATGCCATAATCCATACATAAGTGCTGAATAATGATTTATGTTTTAAAATGTAGCAATGTCTTTATTGTATATTTTATTATGGTTTTTGTACTTTAAATTATTTTGTTAAATATTTCCCATTTTTATTATTATTTTTTTGGTTTATTTATTTTAGATTTTTACAATAATCTTGTGAGAGTAAATATAAACCTTCCCTCCCCCCAACAAAGATAGAGAAACCTCAAGAATAGTGAGAGAGAAATAAAAGTATACTTTAGTCTGTGCTCAGATTCCAACAGCTTTGTCTCTGGGATGAGCTGCCTTCTTGATCATAAGTCCACCAGAGAAATTGCTTCAATATTTTTCCCACAGTTTCTATCACCAGCTGTATTTCCCTCTACTCTATTTCTCCCCACTCTCATTTATTCTATTTTCACTCTCCTTTCACCCTGTCCCTGTTCAGAAGTGTGTTGTGTCTGAGTACCCTCTCCCATGATCTTCCCTATCTTCTATCACCTATTCCCCCTTCCCTCCCCCAATTCCCCCTTATCCAATCCCTTTCCCCTCATTTTTCTCAAAGACAAGATAGATTTCTATATTCTATTAAGTGTGTATGTTATTTCCTCTCTGAGCCATTTCTGATGAGAATGAAGGTTCACTCATTACCTCACCTTCCCCCTATTCCACTCCATGGCAAAAGCTTTATCTTGATTCTTATATGAAATATCTTAGCCCCTTCTTCCTCTCCTTTCCCTTCCTCCCAGTACTTTACTTTATCACCCTTTGACTCCATCTTATTACTATATTATACCATTATATTCAGCTCGTTCCTGCACCTTGTCTATATATGCTCCTTCTAACTGCTCTTATGAGAAAGTTCATATGAGTTATCAGTATCTTCTTCCCAAGCAGAAATACAATTTAACATTAATAAGTTTCTCATAATTAATCCTTCTTGTCCACCCCTCTCTATGGTTTTCCCCTGAATCCTGTACTTGGAAATCAAACTTTCTGTTCAGCTCTGGTTGTTTCAATAGGAAATTTTGAAAGTCCCCTGTTTCACTGAAAATTCATCTTTTCGCCTGAAAGAAGATGTTCATTTTTGCTGGGTAGCTGAATCTCAGTTGTAAACCAAGATCTTTTGCCTTCCGGAATATCATATTACAAGCCCTACGAGCCCTTAACGTAGATGTTGCCAAATCCTGTGTAATCCTGACTATCAATTCATGGTAGTTGAATTGTTTGTTTCTGGCAGTTTTTAATGTTTTCTCTTTGACTTGGGAGTTTTGGAATTCGGCTATAATATTACTGGAAGTTTTTCTTTTGTGATCTCTTTTAGGAGGTGATCAGTGAATTCATTAAATTTCTATTTGACCCTCTGCTTCTAGGATCTCAGGGCAATTTTGTTGTATTATTTCTTGAAAAATGAAGTCTAGGTTATTTTCCTGGTCATGATTTTCAGGTAGCCCAGTAATTTTTAAATTATCTCTTCTAGATCAGTTTTTGAAGTTAGTTGTTTTTCCAATGAGATATTTCACATTTTCTTCTAACTTTTTGTTCTTTTGGTATAGTTTTATTTCTTCCTGATTTCTTGCAAAGTCTTCAGCTTCATTAAGTTCCATTCTACATTTTTTTTTCAATTGTATTTTTTTTAGGTTTTTGCAAGGCAAATGGGGTTAAGTAGCTTGCCCAAGGCCACACAGACAGGTAATTATTAAGTGTCTGAGACCAGATTTGAACCCAGGTACTCATGACTCCAAGGCTGGTGCTTTATCCACTACGCCACCTAGCCACCCCTCAGAGAGATTTTTTAATCTTTTCTTGCTGGCCAATTCTGCTTTTTAAGGCATTCTACTCCTCATTTGCCTTTTGTGTTGCTTTTTTTTCATTTGGCCTAAATCAGTTTTTAACATTTTATTTTCTTCAGTATTTTTTTTTGTATTTTTTTCACCAAGCTGCTGACTTGGTTCTTATGATTTATCTGAATTGCTCTCATTTCTCCTCCCAACTTTTCCTGTACTTCCCTTAATTGTTTTTCAAATCTTTTTTTGAGCTCATCCGTTTCCTGAGCCCATTTTCTATTTCTCTTGGAGGTTTTGGATACAGAAGCTTCAACTTTGTCATCTTCTGAGTATGTATTTTGGTCCTCCATGGGACCAAAGTTATTTTCTATGTCAGATTATTCTTTTTCTGTTGTTTATTCATTTCCTCAGCCTATGACTGATTTACTGCACTTCCAAAGCTTTGGGGGGGTTTGGGGACACCCCACTGGAACCTTAATTCCTCCAAGGTCTTATGAGAGGCTCTGACTGCTCTCTTACCTATGCTCTGGTATGTGGACACCCACAGGCCCTCCCCTCTGCCCTGGAGCTGTGAGGAGGGTCTCTGCTTGGCTATTGTAGTATGGGGGCCCAAACTGCAATCTGGATCTGAGTGTGGGCAAAAGCAGAGTCCTGCCACAGGAAGAGAAGAGAGACCTTTGCAGTCTCCCCTGACCCCCTTACTGTCTGTGGGTTGGGAGCTCTGGAAGTGTTGGGTGGCTTCCCCAATTCCCACCTCAAGTTCTCATCACAAGTCTGCTCTGAGGTCAGCACTCCACTCTGTACTCATTTTGGTGTGTCAGTGTTCTCTCATCACCACTTCAAACTTTTCCTAGTGATCCCTGGGCCAAGAGGTCTGTAAACCACCCCTTCTGTCACAAACCCAAGTGTCTCCCATTACCAGGCACTACATGGGTCTGTTCCTGGATGGTTGGAGCTGAATTTGCTTGTGCTGCGCTACACTGGGCTGCGACTTTTTCCAATCCACATCCTGATGAAATAGATCTTCCCTATGCATCTTCTAAGTTGTCTTGGAATAGGAAATTGTACCACTCAATCTTTCTGTGGGTTCTGCCTCTCTAAATTTTGGCTATAGTCATAATTTGACAGCTTTTGGAGTTTAGGGGGGAACAAGTTTCTGGGGGAATTCCTGCCTTCACACTGCCATCTTGGCTCTGCCCCCCTCCCATTTATATTTTAATCTTGTTTGGGGACATACTCAGGAGTGTTATAGGTTACTTGAGAAGGATTGTTTGACACCTCCAGGGTACTTTAAGATATGGCAGCATGAATAAGTATCTTTAATAAAGGCTTCATTTCCAAAATATATAGAAAGCTGAGTCAAATTTATAAAAATATAAGTCATTCTTCAGCTGTTAAATGGCTTAATGAAATGAACAAGCAATTTTTCAACAAAGAAATTATATGAAAACTGGTATAAATCACTATTGATTGAGAAATGCAAATTAAAACAACTCTGAGGTAACACATTACAACTCTCAGATTGACTAACAGGACAAGAAAGAAAAGTTAAAAATGTGTTGGAAAACTGGGACACTAACACATTGCTGATAAAATTGTGAACTGATCCACCCATTCCAGACAGCAATATGGAACTAAGCCCTTTGATCCAGCAATACCACTGCTAGATCTATATTACAAAGATATAAAAAAGGGGGGGGTAAGAACTCATTTCTACAAAAATATTCTGTTCTTTTTGTGGTCGTGGCAAAGAATTGGACATTAAGGGGATATTTGTCAAATGAGGAATGGTTGGACAAGATATGGTATATGGTTGTGATAGGATATCATTATGTTATGAGAAATGATAAGTGGGATGATTTCAGAAAAACCAGAAAGACTTATAAGAACCAAGTATAAAATGAAGTGAGCAGAATCAGGAGAATGTTGTACATAATAATAGCAATATTATATTATGATCAATATTGAATAACTTAGCTATTCTCAACATTATAATGATCTAAGTCTATCCCAAAGGATTCATAATGAAGCATGCTATTCCCTCCAGAGAAAGAATTGATGTCATTTGAATACAGAATGAAACATGCCTTATCCTTCCTTCCTCCTTCCTTCTTTCCTCTTTCATTTCTTTTCTTAATTTAAGTCTTCTTGTACAAAATGACTAATATGGACACATTTTATTTAATTGCTCACATATAACCTATATCAGATTGCTTACTGTCTTGGGAATTGAGAAGAGAAGAGGGGGAAAGGATAGAATTTGGAATTCAAAACTTTTAAAAAATGTTTAAAAATTGTTTTAATATGTAATTGTGGAAAAATAAAATATTATTTTAAAAATAGATATGGTAGCAGGGTAGTAATAGTAAGGTCTAATGGTTTTCTGTATGATGGGAAGGACTGTAGTTAGTGACTTCCCATTCATCCAAGCAGTGTAAACAATCATGTGGTCTTTTCTGATCTACCTAGGGTGGCCAAAGGTGAAGGATGATAGCCATCTTCAGAGAAGAGATCCAAAGAAATCTAACTCAATTATTTTGTCAAAGTGCTGGGGTGGTGGTAGGGTCTTAAATTTGAGGCTTAGAAAGGGAAACAAAGATCTTTTGATACAATTTTTCAGAAAGGAAGGAGGAAGAAAATGAAAAGAAAAACATTTTTAAGAGACTGCTATGTACCAATTACTCTACTAAGTGATTTAATCTCATTTCAGAAAAAAATAAGCAGTATTTTTAGGAAGAAACCCACCTAGGTTATGAATCAGTAGTAGAGTGGAGGGGGAGAAGGAGGCAAATACAAGTGATAGAACTACCCCCATCGCCATCCCACCCCATCACAACTACAAATGATTTTGAACATTTTTCATATAGCTGTTGATCATAGATACCACTTTTGTATTATTGACTTCAATGTTGTTCAGCTCTCAGCCCCCAGAGCATCTGTAGATCTTTTTTTTTTTTTTTTTTTTTTTTTACCCAGTCAGTTGTCAAGCTCTAGGTGACAGTAAAGAGCAAGTAGCCCAGCCAGCTCCTCACACAATTGGAGGATTATGCTGCCTCCAATGTGCTCCCACCAGCTGCAGAGGTTGGAGGGCTTCAATCAGCACTCACAAATGACTCAACTAGAAGCAGCAGTACTTCATAGAAGCATTCTCCTCCCCTCTTCTTCCAATAGCAAGGAAACCAATGAGTAGCTTTTCTTTTCTCTTTATACATTTGCTCTAGATTCTCATTCTGCTGTTTTCTGTTTTTTCATCTCCCCTCATCTAGCTCCTAACACCCCAAGTCAGAATTTGTAATTCATACAAGTCTCTCTATATTTCCTTTTTTAAAAATTATATTTGTCATTTTTTACAGTACCATAATCATCTATCATGATATCGTTAAATAAAGGGTAGGTTTGGGAGAGAAAAGCACTAGGTTAAAGTCCTGCTCTTGACACATTAGTTATATGATGACGAGTTAGTCTGTCTCAAACACCGTACCAAGTGATCTATAAATGCTTATGTCATTTAAGGGAAAGAGTAATACTTGACATTTCTCCAATGGCTGAACCTTTGAGATAATTCATAGTTTTAATATTTGAAATTAAATTAATTATGCATTTTAATGTTCATCACACTTCATTGCCTTGATGTTCTTGAATATTAGAAATCAATCAATAAACATTTATTAAGCATCTACTATGACCCAGGCACTTGCTAAGCACTAGGAATACAAAAAGGAGCAAAAGATAATCCTTGCCCTCAAGAAGTTTATAATGAGGGAGACAACATTTGAACAAAGAGATAAAAGACAATCCTTGCCCTTAAAAAGCTTATAATGTAATGGGAGAGACAACATAGGAACACATACAAAGAGAAAAAAGCAGTCCCTGCCCTCAAGGAGCTTACAATGTAATGGAATTGTTTTCTTTTTACTTATACGTTAAGCCTTACCAGTAACTTTCCAAACTTTCTCATTATGTTTTTATAATTTGGAGGTTTCTATGATTTATAAAAAGCAAGTATTGAATAAAAATTAATATGGAATAGCATATGAGGCAGGTGATGTCCAATATGATTCCAAAGTTGGAGACAATGTAGAGTGCCCAATAGACACATACATCCTGTTAGTAATTGTGATTTAAGAGTGAAACTAAAAAAAATTACTACTTTTTCCTTTGTTCAGGTAAAAATTATTAGGACATAAATCCTTATTAATCAGGTTCAGACAACTTATTTTAAGTATTTCTTTTGGTCGAAAGGCACTGTGAAAAATCCTTGAGACATTAAAGGCAGTTTGAAAAAAGAGAGTGGAAATCTCTGCATCAAGATAAATTGTCTGATGCACTAAAGAGAAAATTTCCATAATGAGAAATTCCTACACTGGGGGAATAAATGGGGGGGTGAAATGACTTGTCCAAGGTCACACAGATAGGTACTTAACTTTCTGAATCATTCCTGACTCCAAGGTCAGTGTTCTATCCACTGTGCCACCTAGCTGCCCCTGGCCAGAACTTTTAAAATCTCATTACAACTGACCACATCCAGAGAAGGAACTATGGAGTCTGAATGTAGACCAAAGTTTCCTATTTTTCAATTTTTAAAATTTGTTTTTTTCTATGCTTTTTTTTCCCTCTCATGTTTTTTTCTTGTTGTTCTGATTCTTCTTTCAGAACATGAATATGGAATTATGATTAACATAGTTATACATTTAGAAAAATGTGAAACTTGAAAACCTTACTAAAATGATTGTTGAAAACTATTTGCATGGGGTTGTAAAAATTAATAATTTAAAAAAGAAACAAACCAAAAAAATTCTGTTACAGTAATGAGAAGATCAAGGAGGACCCAGCTGGCTTTGTGGGCTGTCAGTCCCTAAGGATGCTTAGGGACATGTGAAAGGCAGGGCATGCCCTCCTCTTCAGAGCATAAGTATTTCTGCCTGTTGTTTAAAGTTTTAATTTTTTTTTAAGTGTGTGGTACAAAGGGGCATGAACAGGTCAGATCTAACTCAATTTTCCACCTGGTAACCATCATGGGAAGCCTTTCTTTAATTCTTTGAGGTCTCGAACCCTTACTTCCTTACCCAGGCTGGGGATGTGACCTTGAAGACATTGTTTTCTGTCTCAATTAGGTTTCATTCTTTTCTGCTCTTAGGACCAGGCTATGACCCTGTGAACTGTGAAAGAGGTTAAAAGGCCACTGATTAGTCTCTGATCTTCTGAACTTCAAAAGCGGAGAAGAGCCTCCCAAGATCCAGGAGCTGTAATCCACGCCAGCATGTAGCAGCAACCAAGGCTTGTGAGCTGGACCAGCCTGGAAGAGACACCTGATTGATCCAGCTTGCTTGAGCATCCCTCCAGCTGATAGCAACAGAGCCTCTCATTGGCCAGGTCTGCTCGATTTTTCCTACAATTATGTTTACAGGTTAGATAGAGATAGAGGCATCAATGTTCTTTAAAGTAGCTCAAATGCGTATGCACCAACATATTAGTCGAAGCAGTATTTATGATTGGAAAGTAAAGCAATGCCCAGCAATTGAGAAATTTAAAGGAGTTGGTATTCACGGATATAAGAAATGATGAAAAACAAATACAGAGAAGATGGGAAGACATATGAGCTGATGAAAGTGAAATAAAAAAATATGCACAAGTATCTATGGTAGATATATGGATACAAAATATGTATGTTTATAGCATGTATCTATAGAAAGCTCACATTCACACCAAAGAAGTTAAGTACTTAACTACAATATAACTAAGTTTGTTCTCTATTTCCACCCCCTCCCCAAGAAGCAAGAAAATGCAACTCCCTCTCTTTTTGATGGTGGAAGAAAACTCTGACCTGTGTTTTCCAAACACACATATTTTACAGATTTAATATTAAATGGAAATGATTACAAGGCAGCAGTTAATGCTTATATAAGCTTATATAGGGTTTATTTAATTATATATGTATATGTGTTTTTGTGTATATACACATATTCTGATTTGAATGAAAATTTTTCACATCAGCACATTAATTAGAATAGATTTATCATATATATCTCTCCCCCACCATTTTACAGGTTTGAATTAAAAGCAATATTATAATATTATTAAAATATTATTTTCCTAATTGCATGCAAAGACAATTTTTAGCATTCATTTATAAAATTTTGAGTTTGAAATTTTCTTCCTTCCTCTTTTATCTCCCCCTCCCTTAGGTAGCAAACAATTTGATGTCACATATGTGCGATCATGTAAAATATATTTCCATAGAATTAAAAGCAAGCAATGAAAAATAAATTGATTCTGAAAAATTGAGGATGTATAAAGTAGAAATCTGATTCATACTTCATCTTAATACAATTTCAAAAGTACATCCCTATCCCACTCCTGTCAGGGAAAGGGTGGACCTCCAGGGGGAGCCAATGATTCACATTCATTTTGGGGAAAGACTTGAAATTTGGGGAATTTAGAATGTTAGAAATTGTAAGAGATTTGAAAAACTATGTAGTTTGACCCCTTTATTTTAATGAGAAACAAAGCCAGAAGGAAGCAAGTAGATTCAGGAATTAATTTATTTAAAGTCACAAAGATGTTAAATAGCAAAATTCAATCCTTTATTCTAAAACTGGTGCTCTTTTCATTAAATAATAATAATAATTCCTGGATTATAGAAGTCATTATTTCATATTATTAATGAGTTGCATTGCTCCTGCCAGGGTTTTAAAAAATTAACATCTGCAACTTTTTTAAAAATCCTTTTATTTTTTTATTTTTTATTTTTAAAAATATTTTATTTTCCCCCAGTTACATCATTTTTAGCATTTGTTTTTAAATTTTGAGTTTCAAATTTTCTCTCCCTCCCTTACCTCTCCATTTCCTGAGACAGTAAGCAAGCAATTTGATATAGGTTATACATGTTCAATCAAACAAAATATATTACCATATTAGTCATATAAAAACCACAGCCCCCAAAACAGGAAAAAATATAGTGAAAAATGTTCTGCTTTGATCTGAAAATTCTTTCTCTAGAGTTTAACAGCATTCTGCATTGAGAATAGCTAAGTCATTGATCATCACACAATATTATTTTGACTATGTACAATGTTCTCCTAGTTGATAATATTTTCCCAGGTTTTTCTGAAAGCATCTTGCTCATCATTTCTTATAACACAATAATATTCCATTATAATCATGTACCACAACGTGTCTAGACATTCCCCAAATTATTGGGCATCCCCTCTATTTCCACTTCTTTGCCTCCACAAAAAGAGTTGCTATAAATAGTTTTTGTACAAATAAATCCTTTCCCCTCCCCTTTTCTTAATCTCTTGGAGATACAGACTTTAGTGGTGTTACTACTGGGTCAAAGTATACAATTTGATAGTCTTTGGGCACAGTTCCAAACTGCTCTCCAAAACAAATCAAAATAGCAGTGCATTTTAAGGTTTCTAGAATCTAGAAGCCAGGATTTTATTCACTGAGCTTCCAGTCTTCCTTCCAAATTTCCATAGATGAATGACTTTTAAACAAAAACATTTTTCTACTGAGCTTATAGCTTATAAATTGAGAGTGCGATGAGAGGAAAATTATCATTTATAAAATTCAATATTTTCTTTTCTGAGTAAAAAACAGAATCCAAACAATAAAATACATTTAACAATAGAATTGGCACTGGCATGGGGGGGGTATAGGACTTCGTCTCCCACTGAAGGGCACCAGCTCTGGGTTCCTATTCAGGTTGAGTTTAGTCTTGGAGAACCTTGACTTTTAAAGGTAGGGACAATATTCTTTTTCTTGCTCTCTCTAGATCCTCACCCTCAACTGGAACTGAAAAATACAAATGAAACAAGACCAAAACCCCAAGTCCTATTTTCAGATCTACAGGTCCCAAGAGGAGAGGAATGTGGTTCTTTCCTATCCAGCTTATTGTATAGTATCCCATTTGTGAGTGTCTGCCTTTCACTTCTTTCTTTCTTTTTTTGAATTTATTTATCTATTTTTCAAATTATTTGTTGACAGTTTTTTAATTTTTTTTAATTTTTATTAAAGATATTATTTGAGTTTTACAGTTTTCCCCCAATCTTGCTTCCCTCCCCCCACCCCCACCCCACAGATAGCACTCTGTCAGTCTTTACTTTGTTTCCATGTTGTACCTCGATCCAAATTGGGTGTGATGAGAGAGAAATCATATCCTTAAAGAGAACAGAATTCTCAGAGGTAACCAGATCAAACCATAAGACATCTGGGGTTTTTTTTTTTTTCCGAATTAAAGGGAATAGTCCTTATACTTTGTTCATACTCCACAGCTCCTTATCTGTATACAGATGGTACTCTCCTTTGCAGACAGCCAAAAATTGTTCCCAATTGTTGCGCTGATGGAATGAGCAAGTCCTTCAAGGTTGAACATCACTCCCATGTTGCTGTTAGGGTGTACAGTGTTTTTCTGGTTCTGCTCATCTCACTCAGCATCAGTTCATGGAAATCCCTCCAGGTTTCCCTGAAATCCCAGTCCTCCTGGTTTCTAATAGAACAATAGTGTTCCATGACATACATATACCACAGTTTGCTAAACCATTCCCCAATTGAAGGACATTTACTGGATTTCCAATTCTTTGCCACCACAAACAGGGCTGCTATAAATATTTTTGTACAAGTAATGTTTTTACCCTTTTTCCTCATCTCTTCAGGGTATAGACCCAGTAGTGGTATTGCTGGGTCAAAGGGTGTTGACAGTTTTTAACATTCATTTTTTGGTAAAATTTTCTCCCTTCACCTCCTAAGATAGTACTGTATCCCCCCATGTATAAGACACACCTTTTTCTGAAAAATTTGGGGTCTAAAAACTGAGATTTTTTTACTTGCATTTCCCACTTTTTCATGCTTGTTGTCCTTGCACTCATTGTTTTGCATTTGTTACCAATATATTAGGTTATGTTTTGCCACATTCTGCCCAGAAATGGCTCAAAAAAGATTTTCATCCAGTGCTGAATTCAAGTTCAAAGTGATCCAATTTGCAAAAGTGAATGGAAATCATACTGCTGAGCAAAAGTTCTGGTCTTCCTCCAAGTCAGAAGACAATCCAAGACTGGCTCTGGGAAGTTTATTCTTCCCTCCTGAAAAGGCCAAGGCAGAAGAAGGCCATGAGAGGCATGTCAGCCAAATGGCCTGAGTTAGGACAGGGAACTGCTGAAGCTATTGATTGAAGAGTAAAGGACCATTGGAATTCCTGTGTCCACAAAAATGGTTCAGCAGGAGGTCAGAAGAATTGCTGATGAAAAAGAAGAGTGATTTTAGAGGAAGACACAATTGGTACTTCAGGTTTGTGAAACAGAATGGACTAAGCCATGTGTCCACACACCAGACTTGCTCAAAAGATGCCTGAAAATTATGAGCAGAAAGTCCTTGAATTTCAAGATGAAGAAAATGAGTTCAATAACTTTATGTTATACTTTTTTTTTTTCAAATTTTGGGCCCCAAAGTTAAGGTGTATCTTATACATGAGGAAATATGGCAAGTAATCTACTATAGTTTGTACATACACAATCATGTTACACACATATTTCCATATTAGGATTCGGTGAAAGAAGAATCAAAACCAAAGGAATAAATGATGATAAAGAAAAAACAAAAAAAACCCCAAATTTTAAAAAGTAAAAATAGGGGGCGGCTAGGGGGTACAGTGGATCAAACACTTCCCTTGGAGTCAGGAGTACCTGAGTTCATATCCAGCCTCAGACACTTAATAATTACCTAGCTGTGTGGCCTTGGGCAAGCCACTTAACCCCATTGCCTTGTAAAAACTAAAAAAAGAAAAAGAAAAAAAAAGTAAAAATAGCATGCTTTTTTCTCAGTGTGGATGGAATTTTCCATCAGAAGTCATTTAAAATTATCCTTGATCACTGAACTCCTAAGAGGAGCTAAATGCATTACATTTGATCATCATACAATGTTTTTGTTAATGTGTTCAATGTTTTCCTGGTTAATTGGCAAAATTAACAAATAAATTTTTAAAAAAGCATCTAGTTATTGCTAAGTTGAAAAGTCCTTCTCCAGCATTCTATACTACTGGCAATCTTGATCCAACCTATCTGGACTTTCATTACAGCTAACTAAATGAATGACTTTCTTAGGTTCTTTACAAATGACATTTCATCTCCCATCTCCACAATTTTACAAATTCCCCATGCATGGAAGTCATTTTTTCTTCATCTTTGTTTTAGCATCTCTAGTATCTTTGGCTTGAGGGCTGCCAAGTTCTTCTCAAGGCTGCTCCTCAAACTCCCTTTCACCTGTGATTACAAGAAGCTATTTATAGCATGCACAGGAGCCGTGTCCTAGTAAAACCATCTGAGCAAAAGGGTTAAAGCAGGTTGGGGACAACTAATGGACCTTAAAATGGCCGGTGAGTCAGAGTAGTGTTTATCCCAAGTATGTGAAGATTTCCGTTATTGATGGGTAGATGAGAACAATTTGTTCTAAAGGTCACGAAGAAGGCACTGTGGAGAACTTAGAGTTTGATCAAATGTAGAAGACTCCAAGGTCTTACTGCATCTTGTGTCATCTCCACTTGTCCTGATTTTTGTCTTGTCACTGAACTTTGATGACTCTGGAAGAGATTTTGAGGCTGATAACTATGCAGTTCTGCTTCATTTAAATCCAATTCACTAAGAAGACAAGACATCAAAGGACTAAACAGCACCTCTAGTTTCTTTCAAACACCAATCCTAGATGAAGTCATTCCCTATGTCCCTAGCTGCTAAACAAACAAAAAAACCATATCTGTTTTGGCTACCAAATTCAAGTGAACTATATTTCCTTTTAAACTATTTTCTTATAAAGAAAAAAATCAACACATTTATTTTTGGCAAGGTATTTTTCCTCCCCTAGGGCGATTAGAGGTTCAGTGGGATAGATACCATGCCATTGAGTCAGGAAAACTCATCTTCCTGAATTCAGATCTGGCCTCAGATACTTACTAGCCTGTGTAACCCTAGGCAAGTCACTTAAATCCAGTTTACCTTAGTTTCCACATCTGTAAAATGAGCTGGAGACAGAAAAGGCAAATCACTCCAGTATCTTTGCTAAGATAACCCCAAATGGAGCAGCAAGCCATGGATAGGACTGAACAAAATTTTTCCCCACCTCATTACCTTATATTTGTTTTTTGTTTATGTTTAATTTTAAAGATTTTATTTGAGTTTTACAAATTTTATGCTTAAATACAAATATAAATGCTTCCTGAAGAGGCAGCATGATGCAATGTCTAGTCTCCAAGCCGGGAAGACCTGAACTCCAGTCCTAATTGGGTCCCAACTACAATGCATGATCCTGGCTTTATTCGATTAAGCTCTTTCCTGTTTTAGACTGTTATGGGAAAGGCGCCAACTCAAATTGGTATGAGGAATTTCTTTATCTCCAATTCCTTTGCTAATAAAATCACAAGGGCAACTCCTATCTTTTTTGAATATTTTTGCGAGTGAACTTTATCATTACTATTATTACAATCATTTTATTATGAGAGTAAACATAAACCCCCCTCCCCCCCCCCAAGAAGATGAGAAACCTCAAGAATAGTGGGAGAGAGAAAAAAAGCGTACTTCAGTCTGTGCTCTGTCTCGGGGCGAGTTGCTTCTTTATCATAAGCTGCCACTGCCTCTATTTCCCTCCGCTCTCACTGATTCTGTTCTCTCTCTCCTTTCCTCCCGGCCCTGCCCGAGCGTGTTCTGTCTGAGTGCCCTCTCCCTCCATCTTCCCTCCCCCATGCCCCTTGTCCCGTCCTTTTCTTCTCCTTCTTCTCAGTGTGCGTTCTTGCCCTCCCGTCTCCACAGTTCTCCGCTGTTTCTGCCCACGTCTTTGGATCACTAATACCTAAGACTGGTGATTAAAGTAAAGGGCAATTACTCATTCAATGACTGATAATAACGTAATTAATTAAACGTTCCTTGCTTGACGGATCCATTTGGGAAATCTGATTAATGCCCTATTTCCAAAGTCCAACCCACTCGGTGGAGAGAACAAGTTTCACGACCCTAATAAAAGAGGAGGAAGAGAACCGGGCGGAATCTGAACTCAAATCCAGCCAAGCAGAGAGCCTGGGAGACGATGCCCACCAACCGCTCATCATGCTTGGCTCTGCGCATTAACTGAACAAGGATCGAGGGCGCGCTCTCCTCCAGCTCCGAAATCCCGCGTCTCCCGCACTTTCTTTCCCGCCCGTTCTCCGGCTCCTCCCACCCGGCGCCGCCCTCGCCCCGGGCTCCCTCCCCCGCCGCCGCGCCGCCGCGCCCATGCGCAGAGGGGCCGTCCGCACGGCGCATGCCCCGGCTTCCGGACGCCACCTGCGGCTCGGCGTCCCGGCTCCCGCGGAGAGTGCGGAGAGAGCGGGGCGGCCGCCCGGGGTCCAGCCCGCAGGGCCCGGGGCTTCCCGAGAGCGGAGAGCGCGGGGCGGCCCGAGCCGGCGGCGGAGGATGTCCGGGGCCCCGGAGGCCGCGGCGCCGAGCCCCGGGGAGCCGGAGGCCGCGGCGGGCGCCGAGCCCCGCCAGAGGAGGCTGGCGTCCACGAGCCGGGGCCCGCGGCTGCCGGCGCGCACGGAGAGCCTGCTGGTGAGCCCGGGGGGCGGGCGGGGCCGGCCGCGGGGGGCCGGGGGCGGAGGCGAGGCCGGCCCCGCCCGCCAGGGGGCGCTGGGGGCCGCCCTCAGGCCGCGGAGCCGCCGCGGTGAGTGGGAGCGAGGCGGGAAGGGGCGGGGGGCGGCCCCGGCCTCCCGGAGCGCCTCCGCCTCCCTCTGCGGCCGGCCGGCCCGCGGAGCCAGCCGGGAAGCCTGCCCCCCGCGCCCGGAGCCCCCCGCGGCCCGCCGCACCTGGGGGAGGCAACGCCCTGCGATGGGCCCCCGTGGGAGGACTTGAACTCGGCTCTGCCACACTCTTCCTCCATCACTGCGCCGCCTGCTTGCCTCTGCCTCTGCGCTGCCCTGCTGATTCTCCTCAAACTCTGTATTTCGTAGAATCCCCTTTGCTAAGCTCCCCCTCCTTTCCTGCGCCCTGCGGCTGCTGGAGCCTCACCCCCAAGCCGCCTCCTCTGCAGACTTTGTATACGTCTGTGCTTTCTGACTGGCCATCTCTTTATAAACTAAATGTTTTTACCTCTGTTTATTTTTGCTTTCTGACTGACCCTATCTCTTTATAAACTTATTTTTATTTGTGTTTTCTGACTGGCCATATTTCTTTATAAACTTATTTTTATTTCTGTTTTCTGACTGGCCATATTTCTTTATAAACTTATTTTTATTTGTTTTCTGACTGGCCATATTTCTTTATAAGCTTTTTTTATTTGTATTTTCTGACTAGCCATATTTCTTTATGAACTTTTTTTATTTGTATTTTTTGACTGGCCATATCTTTATAAACTTTTATGTTTTTACTCCTGTTTATTTGTGTTTTCTGACTGGCCGTATCTCTTTATAAACTTTTGTATGTGTGTGTGTGTTTTCTGACTGGCCATATCTCTATAAACTTTGTTTTTACCCGTTTATTTGTGCTTTCTGACTGGCCATATTTCTTTATAAACTTTGTTTCTTTTTTTTTTTTTTTGCAAGGCTATGGGGTTAAGTTGGTTTGCCCAAGACCACACAGCTAGGCAATTATTAAGTGTCTGACGCCAGATTTGAACCCAGATAGTCCTGACTCCAAGGCCTTTGCTTTATCCACTACACCACCTAGCTGCCCTAAATTTTGTTTTACCCCTGTTTATTTGTGCTTTCTGATTGGCCATCTCTTTATAAACTTTATGTTTTTACCCCTGTTTATTTGTGTTTTCTGACTGGCCGTATCTCTTTATAAACTTTTTTTTGTGTGTGTGTGTTTTCTGACTAGCCATATCTCTATAAACTTTTATGTTTTTACCCCTGTTTATTTGTGCTTTCTGACTGGCCATATTTCTTTATAAACTTTGTTTTTTGCAAGGCAAATGGGGTTAAGTGGCTTGCCTAAGGCCACACAGCTAGGCAATTATTAAGTGTCTGACACCAGATTTGAACCCAGGTACTCCTGACTCCAAGGCCTGTGCTTTGTCCACTACGCCACCTAGTTTCCCTAAACTTTGTTTTACCCCTGTTTATTTGTGCTTTCTGATTGGCCATCTCTTTATAAACTTTATGTTTTTACCCCTGTTTATTTGTGTTTTCTGACTGGCCATATTTCTTTATAAACTTTATATTTTTACCCCCGTTTATTAGCTGTGGATTCAGGCTCGTTTGTATTTTTATATCTGCTTCTCTTGTAGAAATTGTTTCATTCTTGGTACATGCAGTACCAGCAGTTAGCAAAGAGCTTAATAAATGCTTAATTGATTTTTGATTTTTTTTTACATTGTATCCTTGAGGGGCAGCTAGAGTCAGGAAGTCCTTAGGTTCAGATCCGGCCTCAGACACTTATAATTACCTAGCTGTGTGGCCTTGGGCAAGCCACTTAACTCCATTTGCCTTGCAAAAAAACTTTAAAAAAATAATAATACCTCGAAGAGTTGCAAGGACAAAATGAGATCTTTAAGTGCTTTGCAAATCTTTAAAGAACTATTTATCTGTTATTACTTGTACTTAACTGCCTTGGTGGCTGAGCTGAAAACTCTTAACTTGACAGTTGCAATGGCCCTAGATTTAAGGGACACATAATGTTCCAGGTGTGGGACTCTGGGCAGTTCTTAAGCACCACTTTTTAAGATCTACCTACCAAAAAATGAAACAATTCCTATCCGCCAGGCCCTCCTATTAAATGGGGGAAGATAATCTCCTGGTCTCTCTTTTTGTTCCCTGAAATGAGAGAGAATACTTAAACTACCCACTTTGAAGTGACAGAAAAGTAATATTTAAATCAATTTTTTTTCCTGAGTCTTTCAGGAATAAGACATTTCTCATTCATTTCTACATTATTCCTATTCCATTTTGGTCTAATTTCAGTGTTCATCTGGACAGATGCCAGCTCCATGATCTGGTTATTTTGTTACAGTTCAGTTGTAGTATGGAAGATAAGCATTTTCTTCTATGCATTAAATTTTAACTTGAGGCCAATGCTTTTTTTCACTGTACCAGGCTTTATAATTTTTTTTGTTTTCCCTTCTCCCTTCCCCTCATGTACTTTTTATTCTACATCTTATATCCATTACTTCTTGATAAGGAAGCCCATTGCACAGATCTTGATAAATCCCTGTTTTATTGATTAATCATTACAATAGTAAGAGATGGGACATCATGCTAAGTTAATGACCTTCAGTGTTCTTATTGTTATCAAGTACTCCTGTAGTCTTACTTTAATCCACATAGCTGTTCCAGGTTTCACTGAAATTGCCCGTTATGGCATGTTATTGTTCTATAATGTTCACTTACCAAATTTTTTTCATTTGTTGCCCTATTTATTGTGGCCTTGTTACAAGTCCATTAGATCTTTCCATTTGGATTTTTCTCTTTTAATAAGTATATGTTAGGCATTATTATTGGCTTAGGTATTTCAGATAGAAAAGAAATAGTTAATAATCTAGTATCTGAAGCTTTCAGTATACCTTCAGTAGTGATTCCCTCTGGATAACTATGACCATAGGCTAGTCACTTAACCTTTACCTTAATCTATATCAGTAAATGTAGGAATGATCCTTGAATACTCATTTCACAGGGTTCTTGGAAATAAAATTCTTTGTAAATATTTAAAGTGCTGTATAAACCTGAGGTAGTAGTATTATTGTCAGCTTCATAAGGTTTGGCCTTAACTGTCATCTAGAAAACATCCCCAATTTACAGAAGAGAAAACCAAAGCCCACATAGATAAAGTTCTGTGCTAGTAGGACAGTAACAAAACTGTAAGGAACAAAGTCAGGATTAAAACCAAGTGTTCTGATTCCAAATCCAGTGATCTTTCTATTGTGCTAACTAGCCTGCCTCCTCAGTTCCTTCTAGAAGGATGGATTGTTTCATAGGGTTGAAGTTTTTACTGTAATCGAATTTTTATAATGAAATTATTATAAAGAAAATTCACTCAGTATTTTCAAGTATGAACATTGGTGACTAATTCAATTCACCTCTGAGTGCCCAAACACAACTCTGAGGCTTAAGTTTGCAAAGCAGTTATTAATCTCTAGTGGTAGAAAGTGTTCCTTACTGGGAGTTAACCTACAACATGGAAATCCCTGGTCCTGTTAAATTATAGAGTACCCTCTGCAGCACCTAGTAAGTTATATAAGTTAAAATTTTTTGACATTTTGATATATTAAATATTTGACATAAAATATAAATAGTCCTTATGGAATTAATAGCCTTCTGGGGATGTATGGCATGTACATAGATAATTTTTTTTAATGAAAAAAGGAAAGAGTACTATCTGGTAAAGTTTCATGGAGAAGGCACCAGATTCAGAGACAAGATTAGGAAAGGATACATTGTAAGCATGGTTAGATAATAGCTAGTCAGGAGATAGTACATCCATTTCTAGGTTGGAACTGAACAGAACTATTGTTGTAGCCTAGAGTTTGTGAGGGAGAGTAGTATGAAAATGGGGTTGGAAAGATAGAATGTAGGACCCAGATTGCTGAAAGCTTTAAATGTCAAGCTGAGGACTTTCTGTTGAGATATTTTGAGAATGAGTGATGTCATCAGTTCTGTTCCTTAGGGCAGGGGTGTCAAACTCAAATAGAAATAGAGCCATTAAATCATTCAACCTCCCTGCAGACTGTATACTGACTTAGAAAACCATATTGATATTATCTGTTTATATTATATTTTTATTTTGTCAAATATTTCTCAATTAAATTTTAACCTAATTCTGTCATATACTTGATGATGACAGGAGGCAACTATAAACAGCTCAGAATGCTGAGCCTGGAGTCAGGAACACGAGTTCAAATTTGACCTCAGACACTTAGTAGCTATGTGACTGAGCTAGTCACTTAACTTTTGCCTACTTTAATCCAGTGGAAAAGGAAATGGCAAATCACTTCAATATCTTTAGCAAGAAAACCCCATGGTCAGTATGGATCATGAATCAGAAAGTACCTTACTAAACACCATGCCAGTAATGCTCCTGTTGGACACCTCTGCCTTAGGGATCTTCCCCCCACCCCCTACTCCTAATTGGATTGATTGGGGAGGTTGGGAAGACTTCCAACTAGAAAGCTGTAATAGAATTTTTTTAACTAAGATGGTGTAAGCTTAGGGTAGGTTCTTAAAATCAGGGAGTACAGTGTAATGTAAGGGTTTTTTAAGCTGTATTTCACTAACTTTGTGCACTATTTTGAGAAGGGATCCATAGGCTTAACCATATTACCCTGAAGTCCATGGCTGCATCTTGTGTAGAGAAATAAAAGTTCCAGGAATGGACTCGATCTAAGCCTTGTCAATGAATTGGATATGATTTGGGGAAGAACATGGGGAGGGATCTCTGATATTTATTATATTTATAAGTGGGTAAGTCCCTTTACCTCTGGCTCCTGATATTTTCTGAGGTCTCTTCAACTCTACTCTCAAGTCAGTTAATAAACATTAAGCACCTACTATGTGCTAAGGTGGGAGGGGCAAGATAGTTTTTGCCCTCTTGGAGTTTATAATGAAAATAGGGAAAGACCCCACAAAAGAAAGCTGAGATGAAAGAGGTATTCAGTCATATTCTTGGGCATAAGAAGTACAAAAAGAGTGATGCTGCTTGAGAATAAGGCAAGATTTGTCTCTTCTCCTTAAATGGAGGGATTTATAGCTCTACCCTCCAATCAGAGAGTCAGAAGATATTGATGGTGTGAAAGAAATAAGGACTGATTAAGTCTTGCAATGGGATGAGTTTATTGAAGCCAAAGAAGACTAATAAATGGAATCCATATGGAAAATGAACTGAGGGAGGGACATCTAGCTCTATGATCTTTTGGTGGAATTTTTTTTTAAAAAAGATTCTTATATGTGTTTTGAGAATTAGTGAAAATATATTAAAGTGCTAAGCATTAAAATAGTGATTAAAATAAATTCAAGGGACTGTCCTAAATAGTTTGTTTTGAATGTTTTTTTTCACCTTTGGTTAAAGTAATTGGACAACAAGTTAATGACTATTGTAATCATAATTTGTGATAGAATATAGTCCTTTATAAGAGAACTAGATATTGCTTCTGTTACTTTCTATTTCACTTCCTCTCTATTGACTCCTATTGAAAATTCATTCTGTCTTAAAGCTTATTTTAGTTATCTACATTTCATTTACCTATGCTTTCTTACCCTGCTCTATTTAAACCTTAACCTATTAGGTGTGAGTGTATTTCTAAAAGGCTGCATGAAGGAATAATGTTGACCTTAAAGATACATATTATGTGGTTAAGCTAGTGAGGCGCCCCCCCCACGCGCCTTGGTCTTTCTTAAATTATTGCCTTAGGGAAAAGCCTCAAAATATATAGAGAAATTATATTGAGTTTTTTAAAATAAATTGTTCGTTTCAAGTAATTTAACAGTTATCTTTTTTTCCCCTAGCCATCAAAAATAAAGATTAATTTAGAAGAGAATGTACAATACATGTCCATGAGAAGTAAGTTAAAAATTGGATAGTTTTGTTTAATTGCTATTATTTGAATTTCACAGATTTGAACTGTGTATTGAGATTTTTAAAAATGTGAATAAGACTGTTGGTAGGAAGCTAGACTAAATGATTTTTTAGGTCCCTTCTAGCACTAATTGTGATTGATTCTACAGAGTAATAGAACATTTTTTCCATTTACAAAATATAATACTGGCAAAAATATATTAGGCACTGGATATTGTTTCAATAAGGAGAATTTTTTAAACTTATTGTCCTGTATTTTAGAGATTTTCTAGCATTATAGATTAACTGGAGGAATGTTCAAGGATCATCTAGTCCAATCCTCTCTTCACAGTTGAAGATTTTTTTCATTAAATGACACAATCAGTCCAACAATGTGAGAGTAGGTAGCTGGGATTCCAACCTGACTTCCCTGACTAAATCATGGAGCTCTTTCTTTTAGGCCACACTGTCTCTTATTTATGGGGGCGGCTGGGTGGCGCATTGAATAGAGCACTGGCTTGGAGTCAGGAGTACCTGGGTTCAAATGTGACCTCAGACACTTAATAATTACCTAGCCCTGTGGCCTTGGGCAAGCCACTTAACCCCATTGCCTTGAAAAATCTAAAACAAAAAAAATTTATATCAGTACATAAATAAATCATGTTTATAGAAATGCTTTACATTTCTTTGCTACACTTAAAAGTCTTCAATCTGTACACAATCCTGTCAATGTGTAATACAGGTTCTAGGTCATTGATCTTAACCTATTCATGTCTTCTTACCCTGTTTGATTCTTGTTCATTCCCTCCCATAAATACTCTAGCCTTTGAAGATTGTGGTCTAGAGACCTTTTAAGTATCCATGGATAATATTGTAACATTTGGGTTGTTCATCTAACCCTGGTTTTCACAATATCCACTATATGTTTATAAAATGCTTTCTTTTACGCAATTTTTTGCACAGAAATAATTTTTGGAATATGGTATAACCTACTTAGATTGCCCATGATTTTTCTTTCTTTGTAGGTTGTGATGTTTGATAATTTTAAATCATGTAACATTTCTAAAAATTGGGGTTTTTAATATTAAAATTCTGTGGTATTTGGGATAATTCAGCAGCTTTGAAACTTGCAAGAGACAAAGTTGTCAGGCAATTCCATGTCTTCCTCCTTTATTGGTTCCATCTTCTTTTCTAAGCTACTGCTACTGATTGAAAGTGATATGACTTCTAAAGGACATAAAAGAACATTCCTTATTCTTTTTGAAATTTGCAGTAAGGAACAAAATAAGAGTAAAAATAGATTTCAACTATGATAGAAAAGTAACAACTACCTTGGGATATTGGGGGGTTTGGAGGAGAGAGAACTGTTATGGGGGGGGTGGAGTTTTGTGGAATTTGTTGTGTTTAGGCCCTAACCAGTGTATATTTTAAATAAACACTGATTAAATTAGGAGAACTTCTATCTTCGCATAAATATAAGAACTCTTATCTACTGCCAATTTAGAAGTAATGAGGTTAAAAATCCTAACTAGCCACCACTAAAAGAATTTTTCAAATTTAGAGCTAATTTCCATTAATTTGAGGACTGTAGTTATTCATCCTTCTATGGGTAGAATCTCATATTTTTCCACCCAGGAACTAATCTAAATAGATGCATAGTCCTTATCACTTTAATAGGATTAGAGAAGTTTGGAGAAAGGTTTTTCATTATTGCCTTCTGAAGTGATACTTAAGATACATGAAAGAGAAGAAAAGAAATTCATTTAACCTCTGATCAGAATGACAACTAAATTATTTTAAAACATTTAATCAAGATATATTAAAGGCATTTATCCTAGTAGAACATTTGAAGTGTTCATAAAATTTAAAATTTTAAAATTAGAAACTTCAGTGGATATGTAATCCAATATACTACAAAAAGAACCAGCACTTTTAAGAACATCATATGTTTATTGTCCAAGGCTTGACTCAACACCAAGCTGTTTTCTGGATGCTGGGATTTTTCTACTATAACAATTCTTGAAGATCATCTTCTTGGTGGAGGGATTACCCAAACCATGTAAATTAGAGATCTTTGAAATATTATGATAAGTGACCACTATAGCTACTATGACTAGGGTGGCTGATTGGAATTTTGAGTCAAGACCTAAAATTTACAACTAGTTTCTTAGTATAGTAGAAACAATTAAATTTAGCACTTAGTTTAGCAAGACTTAGAAAGTAATATATTTACTATTACTAATTATTTGGTCAGGATTCCATATCATCCCTAGAATACTACCCCCAGCAATATTTGAAGTGTCTTTAATGTCACTAGGTTGTTCTGATGTTCTATTTGTCCTAGACTCAGTAATTGATATGTAGAACTTAGTATATAGAATGTCTTTTTCTTTGATCAAATATAGTTACAGACATTTTTTCTGAATAGTGAAGATATGCATAAATGTTTTTATAAAACTTATTTCTAAAAATCAGTGTTCTATTTTTTCAGAAGCACTAAGAGTGGCAAAACCTCGTTATGATGTATCTTTGGTTTATTTAACTCGTAAATTTATGGAACTCATCAAATCTGCTCCTGGTGGAGTTCTCGATTTAAATGAAGTTGCAACAACATTGGGAGTTCGGAAACGAAGAGTTTATGACATCACCAATGTATTAGATGGAATCGACCTCATTCAAAAAAGATCTAAGAACCATATTCAGTGGATGTGAGTTGATTAACTTTTCATCATTCTCCTTTAAATCATAATAGTATAATTAAATCTTTTTCAAAAAATAACAATATAGCATTTTAAAATTGTAATGCAGATAAGGGACTTTTAAATATTAGAAAATAATTTTAATTACTTTTGTTTTTTCACTTGAGCTAGAGTGGTTAGGAGTTATGAGTCATTACTATAGGAGACATGGTATTTTTTGACAGTTCTTTCATCATAGTTCAATAAGCACCCATTACATTTTGTTTGAGTCTTGATTACTAAAGAAGAATTAGTTAAGGATTCAAAAGTAGGTGAAAATAATCCCTAAATGATTTTGTTCCCTACCCCAAAGAGATAGGAGAAACAATAATCAGTAAGACAAGTGGAGTTTAAAATTTCAGAGTAAAATGAGGTCTTTGGATACACTTAAACGTAATAGGTTATAAATAATCAAAAAAGAAGACTGAGAAGCCTTCTTCAGACAAGAATGAGTAGGTAGTGAATAATGTTATGTGACAGAAAGGTCAAAGTGGAGGATTCAGGAAAAAAGTCATTAGACTTGGCAAATAGAAGATTATTGGTAACTTTGGTTAGAACAGTTTCAATTGTGGGGACAAAAGCCATATAAGAAGAGGTGAACTGGTAGTGAGAATGTAGAGATAAGGAACACTGTTGACTTGTTCCAGAAGCCAGAAGTTTGACTATAAAAGGTAAATATAGGACAGAAATAAAGTAGATCCTCCTTAATACTTTTCCCCTTTCCCCAAAATCAATAGTTTTTAACTGAATAACTTAACATTTTGTTATTAAAACAAAAATCCAACATGACCTTAAAAATTGGCCTTTAATTTATTCATTATTTTACTAATATTGATTTTATTAAAAAAATTGAGTTTCAAATTCTCTCCCCTCCAACCTCCTTCATATTTTGAAGGCAAGCAATATATTATCAATTATGCATTTGAAGTCATATCATGACCTTTTGAAATAATTTAGATTTATACCTGAAGCTGATTGGCACAGAGATTAAGAGTACGGAGCCTGAAGTTAGGAAGACCCAAATTCAAATCTGGTCTCAGAAACCAGAAACCTTTGTAACCCCAGATAAATTACTTAATCTCAGTCTGCCTTAGTTTCCTTAGCTATAAAAGGGAAATAATGCTATCCACCTCTCAGTATGTAAGGATCAAATGAGATATATATGTGCAATGTACTTAGCATAGTTCCTTGAAAAAAATTAGGTTATAAAACTTGCAAGGAGTAGGAAGTAGTCTTCTGTTCTACTCTACAAATAAGGATTATATTAAAGTGTCCTATCCAGTTTTGGTCACTTCAGTTTAAAACTTCTCTCCAAAATTTCTGTTCCTATTTAGAGATTTTTCCCTTAAGTCTATGGAAAAATTTCTCTGATAGCCACAATTTCTGAAATGCAGTAAACATTTGTTTATTCCATTTTGTTAAATGTGCATTTTAGTATTATTAATTGTCTCACTGCATGTAAGTATAACACACTGAAGATATTAACACAATTTGGACAAGATATGAAGAATTGTAAAAGTGTTAGTGAAAAAAATAACCTAATTTGAAAATATTCCTTGTTAGCTTCTTGTATGTTTTATTTTTTCATACTTTTTTTTTTTTAAAGTGGATCTGATCTTGGTGGTATTGGCTCAAAAATACCCCAGCAAAAGAAGATAAGGGATGAACTTACTGACTTAACAGCAATGGAGAAAGCTTTGGATGAGTTAATTAAGGATTGTGCTCAGCAACTGTTTGAACTAACAGATGACAAAGAAAATGAAAGATATCCTTTATTATTGGCTATTAGAATTATTTTGGAGCCATTAATTTGGTTACTATTTTTAACAATAAGACTTAATTTATATATCATAGAGGGCAAAACAAGCATTTAGCCATTAAAGTACTTGGAGAAAAAATGTGTAATTTAACAAAATACAACATTGTTTTTATAGCCTTGTCAAATCAGGTTGGTGATACTCTTGAGGGATATCTTTCACTGATATCTAAAAGTGGTGATTATATAAGGTCATTTCACCACTTACCTTTAATATTAAAACTGGGTATGTTTTCAAACTAGAGTGTTAGAAGACTAGTCAAATACTTTTCTATTTGGGTAACCCTCTAGCTTACAGGCTATGCTCCCCCAAATTTTATAAAATAGTTATTTAGAAGATGGAATGCTTTTTCTTACAAGAACAACATAAATAGTGATTAGATTTCCAGACTATGCAAGGCATTGTGCTAAGTTTTAAAGCTAGCTCACAGTTTAAACTCATAATATAGCCAAATAATAGCTCAAGAAATAATAGCTCAATTCTTGTTTCTAGGAGGGAAGGGACTGTGCCATTCTTAAATTTTCTGCAGCTTCTGACCTTGTTGAACACTCTTTCCTTGATAATTTTGGCTCTAGGTTTTCAGGATACTACTTTCTCCAGTTTTTTTTCCTACCTATTTGACTTCTTCTCTAGCTCCTAAACTGGATCCTTTTCCAGATCACACCCTTTATCTGAAGATATTACTGGGGTTTTGTCCTAGGCCTTCTTCCCCCTTTGTTCTACTTCATTGTGAGATTACTGTAGCTATAATTACCTTCTTTATACTACTGCTGATGCTCAATTGTACTTATTCTGCTTCAGACTCTCTGCTGACCTCCAATTTCACATCTCAGTCTTCTTTAAGATATCTCAAACTTGGATGTCCAGTACAATGGAATCTATTATCTCTCTCCTTGAGCCCTCCCTCTTCCCACCTTCCCTATTACTGTAAAGCACAACACCCTCTTCTAGTCCCTCAGGCTTACAATCTAGGAGTCACTTTGGTTTCTCTCATTCCCCAACCCTCATAAGCAAACTGTTAACCATGTAAATTTCAGCTTTGCAGCATTTCTTATAAAAGTTCCCTTCTCTTTGACACTGCCACCATTTTATGCAGACCATCATCACCTGAAGCCTGGATATTGTATTACCCTGCTGATAGGTCAGCCTGCTTCAAGTCTCTCCCCATTCTAATCTGTACTTCAGCCACCAAAATGATATTTTTCTAAAGGACAGATCTGATCATGTCACTTCATTACTCAATAAGCTCTGATGGTTTCCTGTTATAGTTAGGATTAAATAAAAAATGCTTTGTTTGGCATTCAAAACTTTTAATAACTTTGTCTCCTATTTTTTCAGTCTTTGCTACTATTCCTGACATGTATTCTTTCATCCAGTGAAACTGGCTCCCTGGCTGTTCCACTAATAAGACATTTCATCTCTTGATATTCTTGTCTATTCCCTATCCCTGTCTTATTACTGTCTTCCCTAGAATCCCACTTTGCACAGGAAGTCTTCCTAACCTCTCTTAATTCCAATACTCAGTAGTGAATAGAGCACTGGCTCTGAAGTCAGGAGGATCTGAGTTCAATCTGATCTCAGACACTTAACACTTAATAGCTGTGTGACCTTGAGCAAGTCACTTAGCCCAGATTACCTAACATCTAGGGCCATCTCCATTCTTCCTGATTCATATCCAGCCACTGGACCCAGATGGTTCTGAAGAAAAAAATGGGGCTGGTGATTTAACATAGTACCTCCTCAGTCAAATCAGTTCATGTGATTTTCATGGCATTACCTCCCTGATGACATGGTCTTTTTCAAGTTGAAGAACTAACATCATCATCATCATCATCACCATCATTATTTATCCTGTACACAGCTTGCTTTGTATATATTTATTTGCATTAGATCATAAACTCCTTCAGGGCAGATGCTTTGTTTTAACTCCTTTTATATCATTGTGCTTAGTACAGTCCCTGGAACTTTTGGTAGGTTCTTAAATTTTAACTTAAATATTTGATTGAGTTATTGATTACATAACAAAAAGTGTTATTTCTTGTTTGATTATTAATGGGCAGGAGTTTGCCCCACTTTGATTCTGAATTTGAGTACTCTTCTGTGGATGTGTCCTTGCTGATATCTTCCTCCCATTCAGAATTCCTATTAACTAGAATAATCTGATCTAGTTGTTAGGAGAAAAGTAGTTTGAACTAATTCATTCTGTTTTGTATATTGCTAGTAGTACCCAATCCTTCATCATTTATTTGTATTTTACTCTAAGGAATATTCAGTGATGGAATTTCAGACAGTGAGGTGTGGAGACCTGAATTCAAGTTTGGTCTCAGACATTTTACTATCTGTGTGACCTGGGGCAAGTCACTTAATGCTTCTTGCTTCAGTTTCTCCATCTGTAAAATGACAGAAAAGAAATGGCAGATCATTTTAAAGTATCTTTGCCAATAAAATCCCTAATGAGGTCATGAAGAGTCAGACATGATTGAAATGACTGGACAACAAATATAAATAATTGATGAAATTTAATGAAATGAATATTAAAATAAAAGTATAATTAGAATGAAAAATATAAATATTACCAGGAAGGGTAGAATAACCAGCATTATCTCTTTAGTCTGACAAGTGTTTTTTCCCACTGCTTTTATCTTTTTCTTTTAGTTTGTTTTGGTTTTTGCAAGGCAGGAGGGTTAAGTGACTTGCCCAGGGTCACACAGCTAGGTAATTATTAAGTGTTGGAGGACAAATTTGAACCCAGGTCCTCCTGACTCCAGGGCTGGTGCTCTATCCACTGTGCCACCTAACTGTCCCTGCTTTTATCTTAATCTTTATCTTCTATCTTACCTGGAAGCCAGCTCTTTTGAACACCTCTTCCTTTTCTCTTCACTCTTTATACACTGATTTTTTTCCTTCTTTACTACTTACAAATATGACCAGCTCTTGTAATTTTTATACAACCAACCTCCTAGAAAGAAGTTATCTACATTGCCTTGGCTTGTACTTAAACTTAGCCTTACAGTATGGCTTTTAATGTTAACTTTCTTTTTTTGTTTTGTTTTGGTGGGTTTTTTAGGTTTTTGCAAGGCAAATGGGGTTAAGTGGCTTGCCTAAGGCCACACAGCTAAGTAATTATTAAGTGTCTGAGGCCGGATCTGAACCCAGGTACTCCTGACTCCAAGGCCAGTGCTTTATCCACTAGGTCACCTAGCTGCCCCTAATGTTAACTTTCAATTAAAACTGCTCTCTTAAGATTACCAGTGGTCTCTTTAAGTGCCAAGCCAATGATTTCTTTTCAGATGATTCTGAAATTTTTGATGGTGTCAAACACTTTTCTCCTGTATAGGTTCTCATTTGGTTCCATGACACCATTCCTGATTTTTGACATTTGACTTTCTTTTCAGTATTCTTTGCTGAATTATCATCCTCTTCCCACCTACTAAGTGAGATCATCTCCCAACATGCTGTCTTGTGCCCCTTTCCCTCTCTTTAGTCTCTTGGCATTTGCTGATATAGTAAATAATAAACTGTACAGAAGCTAATTCATTTGCAGATTTCTACTTCCCCTTTAAAAATGCACATATCCATCTGGGTTTCCTAGTTCCTCACATTCATTATACTCAAACAATTTTGTTTTTCTAAAATCTATCCTTTAAGTGACTCTTTTCCTTGATGAGGGTGCCACCTTCCTTCCAGTTCCTCATGTTTAGAACCTTGAA
Source organism: Macrotis lagotis (assembly GCF_037893015.1). NCBI lineage: Eukaryota > Metazoa > Chordata > Mammalia > Peramelemorphia > Peramelidae > Macrotis > Macrotis lagotis. Next base: position 132,775,326 of record NC_133658.1, read on the forward strand.
ATCATAATTAACTTCTTTTCCCCCTCCCCCATTCTTTCTGTTGCCATGTCTTACTTGTTGTTTTACTCCAATATCCTTTTCCTCATTTCCACTCTCTACTTCAGGCCACACCTGAACTATTACGAGTTTCCTCCTAATTGGACTACCTACTTTCAATTGTTTGCCTTTCCAATCTATATTCCACAATACTGCTAAATTGATATTAGTAAAACCCAGGTTGACCATATTAATCTCCTTAAAAATCTTCACTGCTAGGGGCAGCTAGGTGGTGCAGTGGATAGAGCTTGGGCCCTGGAATCAGGAGGACCTGAGTTCAAGTGTGGCCTCAGACATTTAATAATTACCTAGCTCTGTGACCTTGGGCAAGTCACTTAACCTCATTGCCTCCCCCCCTCCACAAAAAAAGGCAAAAAAAATTCTTCACTTCAATCCACCAGTCTTTCTACTTCATCTCAAATCTTCCCCAAAGTAGAAAACTTGGTAGAATTGTTAAAATGCTGTTATTCCCTTGTATCTGGTTTAATCTTTATTTCTAAATGTTTTGTCATCATTATTAATCAGCAAAATATTTTAGAATAATCTATTGTAATAGAAAGAAACTAGAGCTAATGTCCTTATTGAAAAATAGATTGTGTAGGAAAATCTGTGAGCAGTTTATTACTTTGGTCAAAACCCCTACTTTTTCCACTCTAGGCTGATAATTAGCATAGGTTAAGAACTGCCTAGATTTGCCTAAGAAGCATTTTTTTACTGTTGACCTTTTAATTGCTTTTCAGCTAGTAAGTATGCTCTTTAATTTAGAGATTCCTTGACTGATTTGTACATTAGCATATGTGACCTATCAAGATATCCATAGTATTCAAGCTTTCCATGAACAGATTGTTATTGCAGTCAAGGCTCCAGAAGAAACCAAATTGGAAGTACCAACTCCTAAAGAAGTATGTAGTACTTTAAATGTATTTGTTTATAAGTTTCATTTTAAGAAAGTCTATTTCATAAAAAGTTTCGTCATACTTTGACTTAACACCATCACCTTCTCTCTGAACTTATTAAATAAATTTGATTATATTTGTAATAGCGATAGCTTTTGGTAGAATTTGTTGGAACTTTTTTGAATTATTCCAGAAGTAGTAGCATTTTATTAGATATTTTACCTTTCTTACATGTCAAGAAGAACCTTAAGCTAAAATGGTATTCTTTACAGTGGTCCAAAATATACAGTACTTTGGATCTATGATCTTACTGATGTGGGTACTCTTCTACCAGTAGAAGTCGCATTCTATTCACACCTCATCCCATGTCATGCTTGTCCATGTCTTCTCTTTAATTCTCCAAGGTTGATAAACTCTACCCTTACTCTAGGGTTTTGTTTTATTGATTTTTTTTTTAAAAAGCATTTTATAGGAATCAGTATAGCCCTTGGTTTGCCAAAATATATCTTCACTTTTTTAGCATTCCCAGGACCTTGTTAAAATTCCATAAAAGTTAAAATTTTGATTTTGTGAAATAATAATAAGAACAATATCAAGACTTCCATGGAAAATACCTGGAAAAGGGAACAAAGAATACAAAAAAATCCCTCAAGAGCTATGGTAGAGCGCTTTAAGTTTCCTGGTTCATATGAGCACATTAAAAACCCCTCCTGGGCAGGCAGCATTGTGCTTATAGTTCAAATGAGAATCAGACTGACTTGGGACCTGAGTAGCCTTAAACATGCCTTCTGGTAACAGGAGAACTTGGAAATAGGTCAGAAAATTAGAATGCTAGATGCTCTGCTTTGCTGCATCTCACTGCAACTCATTTTGTGTTGTGAACACAATGAAGGGCAACACAGGAGGGAGGAATGCCATCTGCATTGTCTAGACTAGGCCTAACAGGTAACTAGGTAGGTGTTTCAATTCCAACTGTCAACATGTTGCTTTTTATGTTTGTAACATTACTACTGTATTAATATACTAGAGCCATATTTCTCATGTTGATGTTTTGTAACCCTCTGTACTCTTCAGAGTAGACCAACAAAATATGTGTGATTATGGGAGTGTGATCAACTTGCAATGGGAAGAAAGCTGAAAACTGGCCTATGCTTGCTTGTTTTACAATTGGGAAAAATATGGAGATTGTTTTCGACTGTATTGCCTTCTCAAATATTGATTATCATTCTTAAGGAGAGAGAAATGATCACATACCTAGAATTATATGAAGAGACAGTATTTTAAATACTTTTCAGGAAATGCAGTGTGGTATAATGGAAAAAAATATGAGCTTTGGACTGAGAAATTATTTTAAAAATAAAGTTCACAATTATAGTTCTTCTGCTAGCATCTGTGGGATCTTAGGAAGGTCACTTAACCTCTCTGGGCCTCAGTTTCCTCATCTGTAAAATGATAGAGGAAGAGTACTGAATATCCTCTGGTTCTTGGCAGCTCTTTAAACTTAAGTGAATCATTTTTTAATATTATTTGATATACTATGTGCTAGATAACTACATTTTCCCCTAAGTCATTAAATTATGTGGTATTATAAACCTATCTAAACAATTAAGAATTGGTGGATTATTTTTCCTTCAAGATTCTTGTTCAAGTATCAGCTGAAGAATTGTTTTCAAAATCTCTTGAGAACATTAAGACATAGTAGAATCTGCTTGTGATCATCCAGTTTAGATTTGACAGGAACCTCATTCTTCACTAATCGATAAAGTATTAAGACTCTCAGGTCTTGGTTCCTAATCATTTAGTTCAAATAAAAGATTGAAGCAAAGAGACAGAGTTTTAAAAGTAATTGAATTTTTGTTCTTTGGCTCCAACCTTTACTCTCCTTACTCTTAGTATCCTGTACCTGTCCATTTTGCTAATTGATGAAGTGATTATATCTAATTATTTTTCAATCTCCATTGAATTATTTATTGATAAAATAAGGTTTTCTCATTTATCCTTATATTCTGTTTCTTTGTAGGACTCCATAACAGTACATATAAAGAGCACAAAGGGACCTATTGATGTTTATTTGTGTGAAGTGGAACAAGGTGACATAAGTAGCAAAACATTTGAAGAAATGAGCTCTATTTTATCTGACTGTAAGTTTACAGTTCATCCTGATCAAGGTAAATTTAAAGAGATTGTGGGGTAATTGATTTAAAAAATAATTTCAGAATTTGATAAAGTATGATTTTCCCAAACTTTTATGAATATATATTAAAATCTTTTAAAAATAAATCTTTTTAAAGGCTATGAAGAGATATGTTTTGCCTCACTGGGAAGTAAAATTCAATATTCTTTTTGATCTTTGTAACGAAAGTATTGCTAGTGTAGTACAGTTTGGAAGAAATTTTGAAAAAGTTAGATGAAAAGTACAATATAATTCTCTATCTTAACCTTATTTATTCATTAGCTGCATTGTACAATTGAAAATGTATTATTATGGGAAGACTTTTTTTAATGGAAGAAATGATTAGTTTTCACTTTATAGACGCTTTCCTATTCTTCTCTACCCTTACTACTTGATGGGTGAAATAGCACCCCTTCTTTTCCACTATTTAAAATTCACAAGAACTGAAAAGATCTGATGTAGTTTTAAACTAATTATTTAAATTCTGAGACAGTTAATTATTAAATTCTATTTTCCATTTCTTCTATTTTTTTGATTGACTCTTGTTTGTGAAGCATATTTTAGTGCATCAGAAAGAGTATCTGACCAGGACATGCAGTCTCTGAATTCTGCCTTCTTCTAATCACTCATATATTAGCTATGTTACTTTACTAATTAATTCAATTAGGTAATTTAACACTTTTAAAATCTGTTCTATGAAGGGAGTATAATGTCTGCTTCATTGGAAGCTAAATTTAAATAATGTATCTTAACTTTAAAAATACCTGAAGTATTATACATGTTTAAAGCAACTTTCTTTTTTCCTTTTTCTCCTGACTGGTGTTGAGATCACATTTTTCAGTACTGGCTTTATCATTTACTACCTCTGTGACTCTAGGCAAGACACTTTCGAGGCCTCAGTTTCTTTAACTGTAAAATGAAAAAGTTGAACTAAAGTCCTTCTGAATTTTTTAGCTCTAGGTTTGTGATTCTTTGAATCTGAATAAGACAAAGGGAGGGAGGACAAGGGCTCCCTTTGACTCAGAGGAAGCCAATGGATTCCTCCAATTAACCTTTCAAATGTGTAGAATACATGGCATTTCCAGGGAAACCAATTATTTTTAATAGTTATCAAAAAAAATTTTTTTAATGTATTGCTCTAAAGATGTTGTATATAGAAAAGCCCAGTCATTTTTCATTTGACTTAAATCCACACATCTGTAGACTGTAATCAGTTATAAGATTGTGTTCCAAAGGAGTAAATCATTATACTGACTTGTTGCATAAACTTAGACTAAGCATTATTCCTTTATAAAAAATTTGATATTTCAAGTCTTTTAATGAAAACTGCTATGAAAAAATGTTACATTAACTCTTTTCAATTTTAACTTTAAAAAAACTATTTTATATTCCTTGCAAAAAAAGTCATCATTCCCCACTCCCTTTCTTGTATTTTCCTGAATTTTATTTTTTCTTTACAATTGCAAGTAGCAAAGTTTGAATATTTATGAAATTTTGGCAAGTTTAAAAAAACAATTTTAAAATGTATTGGACGGTGTCTTTTAATTTGAATCCAGTTTTCTCAGGTTTTTTGAGAAGTATAAAGGAGAGCGTGCCCTCTCCTTTGTGTGTGGGGGGTGTACTTTGGTTCTTGCTATTTCTTCTTAGTAAAAATTCCATTGTTAGTGCTTTTTTAAAAGTATTTTCTTATGGAGAAAGCTGTCAGGCTTATTGAAACCTTACTTTTTTTTATTAAATCTATTTAAGTGTGTCATTTTCCTTTTACTTTCTGGATTATGTATATATCTGTGTTGCCTCTTCTCTATATTGTTTAGTTATTTTTCAGTCATTTCAGACTTTATGACCCTATTTGGGGTTGGAATTTTCTGGGCAAAGATACTGGATTGCTTTGCCATTTCCTTCTCCAGCTCGTTTTACAAATTAGAAAACTGAACTAAACAGGGTTAAATGACTTGGCCAGGATTTCCCAGTTAGAGAGTGTCTGAAGGTTGGATTTGAACTTAGGAAGATGAGATTCCTGACCCCAGACCTGATCTCTGTCCACTCTGCCACTTAGCTGCCCCATTGCCAGGTATTAATTGAAGCCATAAAAACATGGACAATAGGATCTATAATTGTTTTAAGGCTGATTTTAATTTAATTTAATTCAAAACTGGAATTGTAAATACTCAGTAGAATTGAGTGTATTAGTGAGGGGAAAATCCACTGTGTACTACTTGTCAAATCAGACATTGTATTAAGCATCTTCCTGTGTGAAGCCCTGGAGACACAAAGAAAGGCTGAAGATACCTCTTCTCTCGAGAGATTTTCACATTTGGGTGTTTGGTTTAGGCATTTTCTTCATAAATAATTTAGAAAGCCATTTTTAATGTTTGAAGGTTTATCTTTTATTGTATTATATTCAATTTTTAAATGGTAATGAAGTTACTTCTACATATTTTACAAAATGCAGTTGTTTTTTTTAACCTGTGATTTCCAAAGATGTTCATTTTATAGACTTGGAACTTTATGACTTTCTTTTCCCCCTTCTCTCCTCCCTCCCCCCCACCCCCAACTAAGAAAACATTCTAGCTTATGTTTCTTTCTTTGTAGAAGGAAATCTCCAGCAGAGTGATTCTGATGAAAAAAAGCCACCTGAATTGTTTTGAACATTAAATCTCTGAACGACTTCAACACATTTTGTCAAGTTGGTTTAATTTTCTCTGTGATGAGGTTCACTTTTTCAGTTTGGACTTAAAAAAAATCAGCCGTTGAGGACTTATACACCCAGTTTGATATTAACATTAAGGCCAATAGTTATAGTAGTTCTCTTGTATACAGTTATATAAACTTATTGTGGAAAATGGCTAATTTTATAAACAATTATGAAACTGTAATTTGGCATTTACTTAAGTGAAATAAGAATTTTCCGTATTGAAAAAACTTTTATGGAAACAATCTTTTAGAGCACAAGTTTGTTACTACCAAAACATTTGGACTAATCTGAAATTGAAGAACATAGATAGTATATCATTAAATTTTTTCTTTTCAGTGCAGAATATGTACCAAGTGAAATTATGCTTTACATCATGTGAATACTGTTTGCATTGTGTGCAGTCAGCTGCTTTAAATAGTAAAGATGTACACAATAAGATTATAATGTGAATACTCCTGTATATATTTGTATAATGTTTAAACTCATGAAAAATGTGAAGCATATGTAAAATTTTCATGCTGTACAGCAAAAAATAAAATGTAAATATGAAGTAATTTAGTTTTTGTGTTTTTTTCTGATCTAATCAGCATAACTTCAAAATCACTGTTATTTAGGTACAGAGAAATTTTGAGTTTCAAGGAATTCAATGAGTTGAGAAGGATCTAGTCTAACAACAATTACCTCCTCCCCAACTTCTTCAACAAGAAGTCAAAAAATCTCTAAATACATTTGCTAAAAGACTTCTAATGATGAGACTTACATTCAACTAGATAGGTAATTCTTTAATTCTGAAGCTCTACCTTTAGTGATGAAGATTGCCCATCCTTGCTTTTAACTTTCATATTTTCTACAACAGGTTTCCATAGGAGGTTGACCTCCTCATGATCCTCATGGAGGATACTAACAAAACACTTGATTGTTACCAGACTGTTTTCCCATATTACAATTCCTTGATGGCATCCTTTTCTTTAGAACCCTTCATTTAGTCTAATTGCAATCACTATTTCCTTCTGTTTGATACTCCTCTTTAATTTTTCAGAGACAAAGATGTGTCATGCCTTGCTGCTATATAGCAGCACCAGTAAAATGTTAATATTGAAAAGATGTTTTTATTGGAAACTTTGGGACAGTAAAAGAACTTTACAAGTGCTTTAAAACAATTCAACCTCTTATTTCCAACTCTGGATCTAGCTCAGTGTATCTTTACTCTCTATTCTAGATCTGTACTCTTAGACAAGCTTTATAGGGCTGTACATTCAAATGTATGTTGAAATTTACAATGGATTTATTCATCTGCTTGGTCTTTCCAGTGTGGATGATTGGCCCTTACTTCTTTGAGGCTTCCAGGGTGTTCTGTATAATATCTTAGTCTTTTACAATAAGTACAACATCATCTGAAAACAGGAAAATATGGAGGACCTTACCATCCCAAGTAATTTTTCTTGGACTTGGATTCTGCTGGATCTCAACTGTGGTTAGTACCCATGGAGAGGCATACATTGATGTGCTTCTGTATTTTTTACTTAAGTATTTATTATCAGAGTTGTTAAGCAATTATTTCTATTGTTACTTTTGAAGTCCTCTAATTTCCATTGCTTCCAGTTTCATTCTTGTGGACCAGCCAAACAAAGCTAATCCTTTCACATGATAAGTCCCTCAGGTTCTTCTTAGTCTTTTTCAACTTAATTCCACTTTACTGAGTTGATCTATTTAATGTCATGATTTTCAGTCCTTTTGCTATCCTGGACTCTACCATCTGGACATGGTTATTCTGCTCATACCCTTTTAAAATATTACAGCCAGACCTGAATGCTGCCTTATATAGATTTTCTAATCCAAACAGAACCACACTAATGTAACCTAAATTTAGATTATGTATTTTGACAGTCATTTCAAACTTCATAATCCTAAAGTCTATACTATAAAACCTTTAAGGCTTTTTACATTGTTAACTAGCTAAATTTCTTTAAATGAATCAAAATTTCCAGAGAACTCATAGTGGTTTAACCAGAGTGTATTTTGGCTATAAATAACAATCTAGGACCTTTTTGGTTGGGTGTTTTTTTTTTCAGAAGGTGATCAGTGATCAGTAGATTGTCTTCACTTTACCTTTCACTTTACAGCTTCTAATAGATAACTTTTTTTGTTGTTTTTGAGTTCTTGAAATAGGGTATGTATGCTTTATCAGGGAATCTAATTGTTTTTTTTTTAAGCTTTGCAAGGCAATGGGGTTAAGTGGCTTCCCCAAGGCCACACGGCTAGGTAATTATTAAATGTCTGAGGCCGGATTTGAACTCAGGTACTCCTGACTCCAGGGCCAGTGCTCTATCCACTGCACCACCTAGCCGCCTTGAATCTAATTGTTTTTAAAGTATCTCACAACCTGCTTTCCAAGTAACTTGTCTTTGATTAAAAAAAAATCTTATATTTTGTTCAATTTTTTCCCCCAATCTTTTTGTTTAGATATTTCTCTGCCTCTGCTTGCTTTTTGTTTTGCTTTTTCTTACTTTCCTTGTAGACTGGGATTTTGGGGCATCTCTGAATCAACAAATATTTATATTGGTTGATGTCTTCAGTTTTTCTCCTTAATTTTCATTCCTGAACCTGGCACTCTTTATTCTAGGACCAGGCTCTGCTCCCTCCCCCCATCCCACATGCTTTTTGGTGGGGTGGTATGCCTTTCAGTCTTGACTTGGGTCATTTGAGTCCCTTTGTTGATTTCCAGTTATCAGAATTAGATCCCTCTGGTTACTTGAACCTTTGTGCCAATCACTAGATCTCTGGATGCTATTAGAACAAAATAACAGGTGTCAGAGCCCAGTGGTTCTGTGGTCTGTACATTGCTACATCAACCCTGGTCTCTACCTCAACAGTTTTCAGGGTCTATGCTGTTCATTTCTGACCACAGGAGCTTTATGAGAGAAACCCATTGTTCTTGCTTGAGATTCTTATCACTAATCTAGGGAAGGAGGCCTCTGGCTAGTTTGCCTGTGCTGTGTTGGCTCTGGCTTTGCTGCAGGCCCTCTTTTCTCTTTTGCCTATGTGCTTCTAGCAGACTTCTTATGTGGTTCTGAGGTAGATAACCTAAGTTTTTCTCTGTGTTTTATCATTTAGTCTGTTATTTTTATATTTTTTGCAGGAGGAGGTATGTGAAATCTGGGCTTTTTGTTCTCCATTCAGGCAGTCATCTTGACTTGAAGTTCACTTTTCTCATATGCCATTATTTTTTACCAGTAGCAGGTCAGCAGCCAAATCTACCAGTTATTTTAGTACCATGGAATACAATTTGCCCAAACCTGGATACTTCTACATATGCTGGTTCCATCTCTACCTCCACCTGCCTATAACAAAGCCTCTTATCCCACTACATCATCTGCCCCCAGTTGCTTATTTCTTAAGACTTCTTTATTGCTGTCACTTGGTCTCACCATTATTTTTCTAATAATATAAATATTTTAAAAGACTCATAAAATATATTTAAGTATGAAGTTAGCCACAATTTTAGTAGGTAAATTTCATGAGTTTCTGTGGCCACCTTTTTGGTGTTAAATTTATTCAGTTAGGTTGGTCTTTGGATAAGTCCTTTGTTGGGCAGTGCAAAGTAGTTTAAAGAGCCCTGAACTTGGAGTCAGAAATAAAGTGAGTTTGAATTATTCCTTCAGTAACCAGGTAACTATGAACAATTCACATAAATTCTCTTAAATTTCATCTTCCTTATGTGTAAATTGGATAAATTAGGTAAATACTAACTTTACGTAACTCTTGGCTCTTCATGAGGAAAAATCTTTGCAAACAGATAAGAGCTATATAAATATACATTGCTATTTCTATAGGACTTTACAGTTTGGGTAAGGCTTGCCCTAAACTAATGGCTATTGATGAAGAAGATTAAAAGAGCTCAGAAGTTTAAAATTTTTTGTTCTTCCCTTTCCCTTGCTCCTATATTCAATCACTTTGTACATCCTGGAATCATTATCTGTTAGGGAAGGGACCTTGGAAATCATTTAGTTCATTTCATGTTTGCAGATGAGGAAGTTGATCAGAGATCTGAGATCAGATCTGAGCTGTGCTTTTCTGACTCCCCAGTTCAGTGTTCTTTCCTATATACTTTCTTCATGGTCATCCTACTTCATGCTCATGTTCCTGTTATTCGTGTTATGCTCAGGTTATTGGCAGTAACTTCCTTATTATTCTCCCTTGTCTCCAATCAGATTGTTTTCTTAAGGCATGAGTTGCATCATATCCTCTCAAAAGAATATTAATGGATTTTTTTATTGGTCCCTACAAGAAAAAGTTAAAATTTCTGGCCTTTATCAACTTTATTTTCAACTATTCAGTTGTCTAAATCTTCCAAGATGAAATTACTGTAATCTCTTAGAACATATTTTTTTGCTTTTCTGTTTGTGCTTATACCCAACCCTCTTACATGCAGAATGCCCTGTCTAACTTAAATTTATACTCATCCTTCAAAGCCTAATTCATAGACATAACTATTTTTCAAGAGTTGGAAGAGACATATAAAAAAATCCCATGAGAAACCACATTAAATGACTTTATCATCCCAGAATTGCATAAGAAATCCATCCAGAAAGACATGGGTTTCTCTAGTCTAACCCTTAAGATAAACAATCCCCATATCATGATGTGCTAAATAAATGGTTAACTGGCCTCTGTTTAAAATCTCTAATAAGGGAAGACCCTTAATTCTCAAAGGCTACCCTTGCCACTTGTAGAAAACTAATATTTGAAATATTTTTCCTTCTATCAGTAAATTTGCCCCTTTGACATATATCTACCCATTGCTCCAGGTTCTGACCTCTAAGTGTCAGATATAGTAAGTACTTCTTGTTTTAATATAATGGTCTTTCAGATACTCAGACAACTGTTGTCTCCTGAGTCTCTCTTCAGATTAACCATCTCTGAACATGTTAAGACTATCAGTTGTCTTTTTTTAACTGTGTTGCCCCAAATTGAGAGTCCAGATGTGGTCTGCCTAGTCACTTGATACCTTCTTATTCTTGGACTCGTACATCTACTAAATGTAGCTTGAGATAGCAGTTTTGGTGATACATGTTTACTCATACTTTGCTTTGAAAGTCCACTAAAAACTGATTCTTTAAACACATCTTGTACTCATGAAGTTGAATTTTTTGAACCTGAAAGTAGAACTTCACATTTATGCCTTAAAAGTAGAAATTATTTTGTTTTTGCATTTATGTCTCCAGTGTCTGGCACATAATTTACACTTATGCAATATGATCACCTGATACTTCACTAAACTCTTGAATTTTATCTTCCTGGATTTACCAGTGGCCTAATAAGGAAGCATTTGGTAGAATAGAAAAAGCACTGTTATTAGCATCAGAAAATCTAGGCTCAATTTTTTTTTTCTGTGTGGTTCTTTCGGTTTACATTATTGTATGTAACCATTGTGCAGTGCAAATTGCTTTCTTATTATTTCACTATGCACCACATGTTTATGTGTATCTTTCCATATTTTCTAAGTTCATTATTTTTTTAGCATCATAGTATTCCATTACATTTATGTGCTACAATTTAAACCTTTCCTCATGGACAATTATTTTGTTTCCAATTCTTTATTATCACAAAAAAATGCTGTGTGGGGAACTTTATTTACATCAATGACTTACTTGAGGAGTATATGAGAAGGTATAAACATTTTAATTGCATAGTTCTAAATTGCTTTCCAAAATGATTGGACCAATTCACAACTTCCCTCCAAAACTTATTGGTTGGTTGGTTCTTGTCTTTTCATTATCAAAGAAGACCAAAGTGACATCACTAAATTTGAGACAAACTGCAGTATGTCCTACTGTGGCTGATAAGACCAATACTGTACCAGAATACTCAGAACACTCTACCATGGGTTGAGCACAAATAGTCCAGGTGAACACCTGGGAGTAGGTACTCGAAACTTATGAATGTCACATTTCCTTTGAGCTGCTTCAATTCTGCCGCCTTCATGGAGTGCAGCACCTTCACTGATGAGGGCACAATATGTTGGGTAGTCCTGTACCAGGGTTCCCCATGCTGTACAGTCATTTCTAAAGATCTTCAATGAGATCTTCAGGGTGTCCCAGTATCACTTCTTCAGACACCCTTGTGAGTGCTTGCCCTGTGTGAATTCTCCATAAAATAGTTTTTTTGGCAAGCATATGTCTGACATTTTAACGTGTCCAGCCTATCATAGTTGCACTCTCTGTAGTAATGTTGAAATGCTTCACAGTTTAGCTCAAGAAAGGACCTTAGTGTCTGGTTTCTTCTCCTGTCAGGTGATCTTCAGAATCTTCCTAAGACAATTTAAAAAGAATCAATTGTTTCTTGATGTGCTGGTAGATTGAGATCACTACAATGACTCTGTAGACCTTCAGTTTGGTAGACTAATACCTCTTCTCTCCCACATTTTCTTTTGGAGCCTCCCAAATACTGAGCTAGCTCTGGCAGTTCATGTGCTGATCTCATTGTCAATATCTACTTCCTTGGAAAGGACACTGCCAAGGTAAGTGAACTTCTCCATCGTACTCAACTTGTCCATTTGCTGTTATCATTGGTTCCATATATGGATGGTGTGGTGCTGGCTGATGGAGCTACCTGTGTTTTCTTGTTTTAATACAATGGTCTTTCAGATACTCAGACAACTGTTGTAGCACAAACATCAGAGAGTTGATCCATGTTTTGTTGCATCTCAGTTTGAGAGGCTGCCTTGAGTGCACAATCATCTGCAAGCAGAAGATCATACATCAGCAGTCCCTCTACTCTGGTCTTTGTGTTCTTTTCAAGTTGAAGAATTTGCCATCAGTGCAGTATCTGACCTTGATACCATGTTCATTCTCAGTGAAGGCCTTTGATAACATGGCTGAAAACATGCTAAAAAGCATGGGAACAAGGACACATCCTTGTTTCAATCCATTGGTAACTGGGAAATCTTGAGAACATTGTCCACTATCCAGAACCCCGGCATGTATGCCATCATGGGGATTGATGCACAATACTGGTGAACTTCTCCTGGCCACCAAATTTTGACATAATTTTCCATAAGCCCTCATGACAGTATCAAAGGCCTTCATCAGATCTACAAATGTCTGTTTCTGTCATTTTTTCGGGAGTTGCTGGGCAGCAAACACCATATCAACCATTTCTTGACCCTTTTTGAAGCCACACTGGCTCTCAGGGAGGTAAAGGATCAGCCTATTGAGAGGGACTCTGGCAAGAGTCCTTACCACCTTACTATTTTACCACCTTTCCACCAATGACTAAAAGGGAAATGCCCCTGTGATTGTCACAGGACAATCTATTCCCTTTATAGAGATGGATGATGGAGGTATCCTTGTATTCTTGGGGATAACCTCTGCATATTATATAACGTGGAAGATTTCAGTCAGTTTTTGGATGAGTAATGGACACCCCCCCATACACACACTTTCCAGCTGGAATAAAACAGCACCAGGTGCATTATCACTTGAAAAAAGCCTACTGGCATTCAAAATCATTGGTTGGAATTTCAGCTAGGCATTGATTGACTTCAACTTGAGGTACATGGTCAATGCATTGGTTGATGATGATCGTTTGCAAAGTGTGCCAGTCATAAAACCTTAAGAATTGGAAGAAATCAGTCATCTAGCCTAAACTCTGTGAAGAAAATCTCCTTTAGGACATCCTAAAAAAATAGCTGTCGACCATTCCCCACATGATAAATGATAAAAGAAATGAACAGTTTTCAGATGAGGTAATCAAAGCTATCTGTAGTCTTATAAGAAAAATGTTCTAGTTCACAACTGATTGGAGAAATACAAATTGAAACAATTCTGAGGCAGTACCCATTGGATTGACTAATAGGACAGAAAAAGAAAATTACAAATGTGGAGGGGATGTGGGAAAAGTGAGATATTAATGCACTGTTCGTGGAGTTGTGACCTGATTCAACCATTCTGTAGACTAGTTTGGAAGTATGTCCAAAGGGCTGTGATGCCATGCATACCCTTTTATCTACCAATACCATTACTAGGTCTGTATCCCAAGAGATTAAAAGAAAAAAAAGAAGGAAATGGATCTATATGAACAAGAATATATTTTTCTTTTCTTGTGGCAGGGAGTTTGAAATTGAAAGGATGCTTATCAATTGGGGAAATGGCTGAACAAATTGCCATATGTAATTATGATGGAATACTGTTTGGCCATGGAAAATGATGGTCAGTATTCTTTAGAAAAATCTGGAAAGACTTATATGAACAGATGCAAAGTGAAATGTCCTGTGAATAAAATAATAGCCATATAGTAGAATGATCAACTGAACATGACTTGAATATTCTCAGCAATACAATGATCTAAAACAACTGAACAACTTAATGAAAAACACTATCCATCCCTAGAGGAAGAACTGATGGTGTTTGAATAAAGACTGAAACATACTTTTTAACTTTATTTTTATTGTTTTTTTAAAATCTGTTTTCTTTCACAACATGATTATTATATAAATGTTTTGTTTGACTACATGTATATGGGGATGCTGGGAAGGAGGTAAGGAAAGAATTTGGAATTCAAGCTTTAAAAATGTACGTTAAAAATTGTTTTCACATGTAACTAGGAAAAAATAATGTTCTGAATTTTAAAAAAGGAAAAATAAAAGCTGTCCAACGTCAGGTCTTTCTGAAAGGATGGCCTACAATTAACCATTGCATTTTTAGACATTTGTGAAGTTCTATTGTAAATAATTATTTATGGAATGCTCTTAGGGAGACAGTTATGTGGGATAGCAGTGGACAGAACACTGGCCTTGGAGTCAAGGAGATAGGGTTCAAATCCAACTTCAAGAACTTAGTAGCTTTTGTGACCATGGGGAACTCATTTAAACTTTTGTTTACCTTTGTTAACTGCTATCATGAATTCAAAATTGAAAGGAACCTTAGAAATCCTTTGTTCCAACTGTAATTTTACAGATGAGGATCAAAGAGGTTAAGAAGCTTGTACAAGGTCACACAGTAAGTAGAATGAAAACCTTTTCTCTAATGTTTCATCATGGTTTGGAGGTGCCTGGGTTCTTGATAACTGCTTTAATTCAAGTGACCCCTGTGACAGAGGATTTACCAAGCTAAGAAAGTCTCCAAGCCTGTGATGCTATTCCTGTGCATGGTGCTCAAAGACTAGGCCAGCCAAGTTCAGAACCTTGTCACCAGGTAGGCTGCAAAATGTCCAAGAAGTTTCAATATGAAGTCTTCAACTTGGAAGTTTTCATAAAAAGATCAAAAAGCCTCTTTACCTTATTTATTTTTTGTACACTCTATCTCCCTCAACTAAGTAATAAGCTGCAGAAACTGTTGTATCAGAGAATACAGATACATAAATTAATGCTTAAGTAATGAGTTTTCGGTAAATACTGATGACTCACAAATTCTTTGCAAGGCTCAAGTAGTGTAGAAAGGCTTTATAAGTGTGAAAGGAAATTCATACCAAATTTTATTTCGTTAGAAGAAAAGAAATTGAATTTTCTTTGTCATATCTTTTTATTTTCATTCAATATAAAATTCAAATGATTAAACTAGCAATCTATGAACCATGAAAAATATGACTAGCTTCTAATTTTTGTAAAAATGGAATCTTCAGAACATTGAAAAGGATGTGCCTGAGATTCCATTACTTTAGTATTCATGATAAATGTCAGTTACAACCCACTTCTTGTCTTCTCATAGTGTGCAAATCTTGTTCACATCCTTAGCCCAAAGCTTTAAGTAGGGAACTCTACCCAACAAGCTAGAGGATTTCTCCTACATAAGACAAATATCTCAAAAGTACCAATGTTTCACTCACAATTCTCATGACTGTCTGTTGTGATCTCATATCCCTGTAATGAAGATGTGAGCTAATTTTTTAAAATGTTATTTTATGGGGCGGCTAGGTGTCACAGTGGATAGAGCACCAGCCTTGGAGTCAGGAGTGCCTGGGTTCAAATCCGACCTCAGACACTAATAATTACCTAGCCATGTGGCCTTGGGCAAGCCACTTAGCCCTATTCCCTTGAAAAATCTAAAGAAAAAATGTTATTTTATTTTTTCCTAATGACATGTAAAGTTTTCAGCATTCATTTTTGCGTTAGCTTTTGAATTCCACATTTTCCTACCTCCTTTCCTTCCCTTCTCCCCTTCCTTCAACAAGTAATCTGTTATAGATTGTTCATGTTTGACCATATTGACCTATTTCCATATTAGTTATGTTAATAAGAATTAAAGGGGGGAAATCATGAGAAAGAAAAAAAACATAAAACAAGTTTTAAAAAGTGAAATTACGATGCTTTGCTCTGCATTCAGACTCCAGAGTTTTATCTCTAGATGTGGATAGCATTTTCCATGAAAGGACTTTGGAATTGCTCTTGATCTTTAAACCGCTGAGAGAAGCCAAAGTCCATTATAGTTGATCCTCACACAATGTTACTGTTTAGTGTGCACACAGTTTTAACCTGGTTCTGAGAATCAGTTCATGCAAATCTTTGGAGGCTTTTCTGAAGTCAGCAGGCTCATGATTTCTTACAGAACAATAGTATCCCCCATTACATTCCCCAATTAATGGGTATGCCTCAATTTCCAATTTTTTTGCCACTACTAAAAGAGCTGCTATAAATATTTTGCACATATGGGTCTTTTCCCCTTTTTTATGATCTCTTTGGGATACAGACTTAGTATTGCTTGATCAAAGGGTTTGCAGTTTTATTGCCCTTTGGGCATAGTTCCAAATTGCTTTCCAGAATGGTTGGGTCAGTTCACAACTCCATCAGGGTGAGCCATAGTTTTTATTTGTTTATGGAGTGTAATTTGTAAAGTTTGGGTAGAGGAAGGTATACTTCAGAGGCAGATATCATTGGTGTGGGTATTGGGTACAGCTGAACTTAATTCAGGAAACAGTTGTAAGCAAAATTTAGATAAAATAGCCCTCTCCTCCTGGGAACTTAAAAGTTGCCTTGGGAAGTAAAATATACACAAAATAATAATATATGAAAGCATAAGATTGCAAGCAGTGTTATGTGAATTCTAAGAAGAATCTGTGTGTGTGTTTGTGTGTTGTGTGTGTGCATAAATTACTTTTTGGGAAAAAAGATTTGTTAAACCTTAAATAATATACTAAAATTCAAAATGGACTGGGAAGTGGGGTTTGGTAGTGAAAGATATTCTAGACATAGCAAATAGCCTTTTAAGAAAGGCTGGCAAATAGTTTGGGAAAAAAGAAAGGAACAAAATGACAGTTTGTTGCTAACTAGTCAATTCTACCTTGGCAATATATTTTGTATCAGTCTTGTTCTTTCCACTTACTTGATCACTAGCTCGGTTCAGGTCATCATCACCTTTCTAAAATATTGCAAGAGTCCAGACTTTCCAATTCATATTCCCCTTAGCTGTCAAATTCATAGTCCTAAAGCATGGGTCTGACCATGTCACAGAACTGCTCTTCACTAATTTTTTTCCTGTTCTTTATCTTTATTTCTTCACTTTTCTTTGCTTTTAAAGCCTTTCACAATATAATTGCAATAAGCTGATCTTTCCAGGTTTATCATGCATTAATTACTCTCCTTCATGCATTTTACATTACAGCATAGTCTGCTAGCTGATCCTCATATACCTTCCTCCCCTTTCCCTCTCAGAGGCCTTCAAAATCCTGTTGAAGTGTCAGCTCCTATAGGAAGCCTATTCTGATTTCCTCTCAATGGCTAATGCACTCCATTCCAGAAATAACTTTGAATAAATTTTCTTTATACCATCCACAGTACACCTTGAATTATTTAGTTCATAGGATCATAAATCTGGAGCTTGAAGGAATCTTGGAGGTTGTTATATTTAAACTTTCATTTTGTTGCATTTATTAAGGGTTAGGTGGGATTGAAGTATGATAGGATCATGGATCTAATTAGATCCAGAGAAGGAATTTTGAATTTAGGCACACTGAACTTAGATGACTTCCCTGGAGTTGGCTGTGGCTGAGTCTGAGGCTGAATTTCAATTTAGGTCTCCTGGACTCTAAGGTCAGAGTTCTTCCGGCTTACACTGTGTTATTAAGATCCCAGACTTTTTCATTTTTTTGTTTGCTTTTTTATTCCCTAGTTCCTGGCACCCAGTAGGTGCCAATGGTTGAATCTTGGAGAAGGGAGAAAGAAAATAAAAGATTAATTGGAGAAGAGGTGTAGGGTGGAAAGATAAAGGAGTGGGCTTGGAAGAGAGGGAGAGATGGAAGACGTTCAGAAGGAGGCTTGGAAGAAAGGGAGAGGTGAATGTAAGGGGCGGGGGAGGGGGGGGCGGGACTGAAAGCCTTCAGAGCCAGAGGAGAGAAAGGGCAGGGAATGGGAAGGTTTGTAAGGAAGGGAGAGAGAGGCTGGAAACGTGCTGGAGGGAAAAAGCGAGAAGTGCGAGGCTTGCAACACAAGGGAGCTTTGCTAAGCAGGAGGCTTAGAAAAGGATGAGGGAGACTTCCTAGAGACAGAGAAAGAAGCGGGAGGTTGGGGAGAAAGAGACAGGCAGGAGTCGTGTGGGAAGGAGGAAGGGTAGAGGTGGGAGGCGTGCAGCAGGGAGGAAAGGGAGAAGGGAGTGGGCTTGGAAAAGGGGGTGAGACAGGGAGTCTGCGGGAGGGAGGAGGAGAGAAGCGGGAGGTGCCGGGAAGGAGAGCCGTGTAGGAGGGGAGCCAGGGAGAGGCGGGCAGGAGGGAGGGAGCAGGGAGAGGAGAAGGGAGGGAGCAGGGAGAGGAGAAGGGAGGGTGCAGGGAGAGGAGGAGGGAGGGTGCAGGGAGAGGAGGGTTGGGAGCAGGGGAGAGGAGGGAGGGTGCAAGGAGGAGGGTTGGGAGCAGGGAGAGGAGGGAGGGTGCAAGGAGGAGGGTTGGGAGCAGGGAGAGGAAGGAGGGTGCAGGGAGGAGGGTTGGGAGCAGGGGGGAGAGGAGGGTGCAGGGAGAGGCGGCAGAAAGGAGGGAGCAGGGAGAAGCGGGAGGTGTGCAGGAGGGAAGGAGGCCTGGGCCAACATCCCAGACGGCCGAGGGGCTTGTGGGTAGCAGCCGCCGGGCTCGGGAAAGGCCGGGTCGCCGCGTGAGGGGCGCGGGCACCGGGCGGCGGCTGGCGGGCACCGGGCGGGGGCCGGTGGCATGAGCGGGGCGCGCGCGAGGTCTCGGGGAGGAGCCCCCGAGGCCGGGCCCAAGACCCGGCCCCGAGCAGGGCCCGCGCGCCCGGATCCCCGCGGCTCTGCCGGGGCCCGGGGCGAAGAGAGCGAGAGCGTCCTGGTGAGTGGGGAGGGGGCCTGGGAGGGGAGGAGGCGGGAGACGAGGCTTTGTCCCCTCTGCCCGTCCTCTAGTCCAACCCTTCATTTTACAGATGAGGAAACTGAGGTCCAGGCGGGGGGAACTGCCTTGTTCGGCTCTCCCGAGCAGTCCGGGCTGGATCCAGTATTTGCACCCAGGGCCTTGGGCTTCGAAATCCACGAACCGTCTGGGATTTCGGGGAGGGACAGAGGGCTTCCCTCGCTCTAGGAACCTTCCTTGAACAGCATAGTCGGGAAAATTGATTGATTGGGTAAAGAGCAGCGAACCCGGAATGATCGGGTCATTCCTTCTTCCCGAGCCTCAGTTTCCTCCTCTATAAAACCGTAGGGTCCTAAGGCCTGGCCTCTAAATCTGTTTAAGCCCCAAGAAGACCCTCTCCTGCCCTGGGCGGTGGATTCCAGCCGTGATTTTATCCGACACAGAGTCGGTCTGTCAATCACTGATATTGCATTTCGGAGCCCTCGGCCCGCCCGGCCCGATGCAGTGACTTGGTTTCGAACAGCCCCGGCCAGGCTTCCGCGCTTCCTTTTGCGGGCGCTGCCCCAGCGGGGGCCTTGACTGTCCTGACCCACTCCCGCTGTGCGGAGCAGGGCTTCGAGGGGAAGAAAGTGAAATTATTTGAAAGGTGAAGGTGACACTACTAATGCGGATTTCCATTGCTTCAGTCAAAGTTGGGGCTTTCCAGGATGCTGGGAGGGTGTGGTTACGGGCATTATCTCTCTACCATTTTTTAAAAACAAATAAGCAGTTCATCTAGAATAACAAATTATTTTTTCAAAGAAGTTGTTAAGGAAAAATTCCTCTTAATCATTCATACTTAGGTTTGCAATATTTTAACAAATCTCTTATCTAGACTCCATACCATATATAGTTTAAACGGGTCATTATCTCATTTAAAGGGAAAGTTCAGGATCTGTGCTGCTGAATAGAGAATAAGAGAAGTTGGTTTTAAATCTGCATCTACCTCCCTGAGTTTCTGTTTTATCATAAGTAAATTATTTTTGCAAACGTTAGTGCATTATAAGTGCTGGCTATTATTATTGTTGATATGTAAAATAAGGACTAAATTATCTCTAAAGTTCCTAAAAGGCTAAATCCTATGCTTAAGACAAATTGGAGGGAGGAATTTTTATCAGTCAATAGACATTTCATTTCCTAAGTGCCTATTTTGGGCTAAGTGCTAGGGATACAAAAAGACAGTTCCTTTTCTCAAGGAACCCACAGTCTAATGGTGGAAACAACAAATAAACAGCTATCTACAAATAAATATATTAAGATAAATTGGAAGTAATGAAGTAGAAATAAGAAAGGCACTATAATTAAGAGGGATTAAGAGGCTTCCAGTACTAGGTGAGCTTTTTACTGGGACTTGAAGGTGGTCAGGAGGTGGAAATGCAGAGGGAGGGCATCCTAGGTTTGAGGGACAACCATTCATTCATTCAATAAAAATTCAGGCCAGGTACTGAAAATGCTCATTGAAAGGTGGAGTATCTTTTTTTTTTTAATAAAGATTTTATTTATTTATTTATTTTGAGTTCTACATTTTTTCCTCTGATCCTACTTCCCTCCCCCATCCCCCCCCCCCAAAGCAATTTGCCAGTCTTTACATTGTTTCCATGGTATACATTGATCCAAAATGAATGTGTTGAGAGAGAAATCACATCCTTAAGGAAGAAACAAAGTATAAGAGATAGCAAGATCAGACAATATGATATCAGATTCCCCCCCCCCCCAAATTAAAGGTAATAGTCCTTGGTCTTTGTTCTATCTCCACAGTTGAAAGGTGGAGTATCTTGTTTAAGGAACACCAGTGGCACTGAATCAAAAAAATACACTGGGGGGGAGGAGAGGGTTATAAATTATAATATGCCTATAAGGTATATGGATGGGGGTGGGTTATTAAGGACTTTGAACAGCAAACAGAATTTCCATTTTGATCCTGGAGGTAATAGAAAGTCACTGAAAATTTTTTTTGTTTTTTTTTTGCTTTTTGATGTTTTTTTTTGGGGGGGTAGTGATCTTCAACTTAGAAAGATCACTTTGACAGTTTAGTGGAAGAATGGTCTCTAGTGGGGAAAGACTTGCAGAAGGGAGACATCCAGCAAGCTTATTACAAGTAGTCCAAGTGAGGCTAGGGTTCACTGGGGAATAGGGAACTAAATGGCTTTATGAAGGAGCTTGCGGGTTCGGGAGAGGAAGTAAATTGTGAAATTCAAAGATATTTCTTTTCAGTTTTGCCCAGAACAAAGGTAGCATTAGAATGTATCTACAAATTATCTAACCTATTCCTTTTGGGATGTATACTGATAATACCTAATGCCTAATACAGTATGAATTAATCCTTCCAGTTCAGAATAGCCTCTCCAGTTCGATCTAATGTCACTTTAATTAATTACATCCACTCCCCAGTATGGGGCAGGTATAAATAGAAAAGTAAAAAATAGAAGGTAACCCCTTTGAAGGCAAGGACTGTTATTTTTTATCTTTATATTCTTAGCTCCTAGCTCAGAGCAGGTACATATTAAATGTTCACTTAATGAATTAATTAATGATTGAATGAAATGAGCCTGCTAGGTAGATTTTATTTTTATTTTTGTAATTTGATATTTTATTTTCCCCCATTAATGTAAAAAACAATTTTTGACACTCATTAAAAACAAATTGTGTTCCAAAGTCTCTTTCTCCTTCTTCTCCCCCATTGACAAGGCAAGCAGTTATAGGTTATACATGTGCAGTCATTTAAAACATATTTCTTTTAAAAATTATTTATTTATTTTGAATTTTACAGTTTTTCTCCCTAATCTTGCTTCCCACCCTCATGCTCCACAGAAGGCAGTCTGTTAGTCTTTATATTGTTTCCATAGTATACATTGATCTAAGTTGAATGTTATGAGAGAGAAATCATATCCTTAAGGAAAAAAATAAAATATGAGAGAGCAAAATTAAAAAATTAAAAAAATTAAAAATTAAATAAAAAATTAAAGGTAATGATCTTTGGTCTTTGTTCAAACTCCACAATTCTTTCTCTGGATACAGATGGTATCCTCCATTGCAGATACCCCAAAATTGTGCCTGATTGTTTCACTGATGGAATGAGCAAGTCCATTAAAGTTGCTCATCACCCCCATGTTGCTGTCAAAACATATTTCTAAGTTAGTCATGTTGTGAAAGAAAAGAGACCAAAAAACTCAAGAAAAATAAAAACGTAAAGAAAAAGTATATTTTGATCTGTATTCAGAGTCCATAAATTCTTTCTCTGGAGATGAATAGCATATTTTACCATAAAACCTTCAGAATTGTCTTTGGATCATTGTATTGCTGAGAAAAGTTAAGTCATTCACAGGTGATCATCATATAATATTGCTGTTACTATATACAATGTTCTCTTGATGTTGCTCATTTCACTTTGCAGCAGTTCATGTAAGTTATTCTAAGGTTTTTTTTTGAGAGCATCTTGCTCATCATAGCACATAATATTCCATCACAATCATATGCATTGTTTAGCCATTCCCCTATTATTGGACATCTCCTCAATTTCCAATTCTTTACCACTATTAAGAGTTGTTATAAATACTTTTGTACATATAAGTCCTTTCCCTTTTTATTAATGTCTCTTTGAGATAGATTGTAGTTATATTGCTTGGTCAAAGGGTATGCATTCATGGTTTTATAGTCCCTTAGGCATGGTTCCAGATTGCTCTCCAGAATGGTTGGTTCAATCGGTATACCACTTGACAAGGTAGAATTTAGAAAAAGGGAGACTGGAGGCAGAGACTAGCAAAGAGGTTTTTAAGTAATCTATGAGAAAAGTGATTAGTGTATTGGCTATTTCAAGAGGTGGTAAGCTCCCTCTCTTTAGGAGATCTTCAGGCAGACTATGGAGAACCAAATTTTTTTGTGTATATTATTTTGAGAACTCCTTTTGTTTGTTACTTGGACTAGATGGCTGCTGAAGTCTCTTCTATCTCTAAAATCTTGATTCTATGATCTTTAAAGTGTCAGCTGACAGTTGTGAATGCTTAAACTTCTGTGAATAATCTTGGAATAATCATGAAAAAGGAAGAGGTGACATAGGAGTTCAGATTCACAAACATTTTCATTTTGGAAACTGGAAGACAGGAGGACCAAACTATAGGCTGCTGCTGAACTTGACCTTGATCTTGACAAAATTCTAGAATGAATCAATTTAAGTGATGGTTTATGAACTTTGAAAAGGAAAGCACTGAGGACTAAGAGATAGCTTGGTTTCACTGAGAACAGATCAGTCTGCTACCTACATTTCCTTCCTGACAGGATACCTAAGCTAGTAGATTAGGGGAGTTTGAAAATAATTTATCTCGGTTTTAGCAAAATAACTGTCTCGTGTTGTTCTTGTAGACAAGGTAGAGAAATAAAGGATAGTTTATAGGTTATGTAGATAGATGGATTTAGAATTGGTTGAAGTAATGGACTAAAAAGTAGTTACCAATGTACTATCTACCAATCATGGAGGGAAGTCTCTAATGATGTTCCCTAGGGTATCTTTGACCCCTAACTGAGCAGTATTTGATCTGTGATTTGGATGAAGCCATGGAATTATACTTGCCAAATTTGTGGATGCTATGAAGTTAAGAGAATAATAACTTACATATTAAATGACATAGTCAAGCTTCAAATAGATCTTGGTATACCAAAAAAGATGAAATGAGTAGAAATTTAAATTCTATACTTGAGTTAAAAATAGCAGTTCGCTCCTTCAATTGGCGGAATAACATTTAAAAAACTGAGGATTTTAGGGTATTGGAAGCTTACTATAAACCAGTAACATCATGACAAACAAAAATGTGAATGCTAGTTAGCCTAGGCAATATTAAGAAGTCACAGTGGCCAAAGGAAAGGACATGGTACTTCTGATAAATTTACTCTAAGGTATTGTGTTCAGTGCTGAGAGCCATGTTTTAAGTAAACCAGTGACAAGTTGATCTGTGTCCAGAGGAGTAGTAGAGACCAATGATTGACTGAAGTTATTGGAGATATTGATACTAAAGAATGGGAAACTTAGGAAGAACATGATAGCCAATGTCATTTATATTAAGGATTATCTTGTGGAAGGATGTATCTAGGAGCAGGGGATAGATAGTAATTGTAAGTAAGAACTTTTTGGCTCAATATAAGGGTAAACTTCCTTTAATTATAATTAAAGATGACCTGATTTGGAATGACCTTGGAATAGTTGGCTTGAATTTTTCAAATGGAAAATAATCAATCTGAAGGATCTCCCCCCCCCAACTGTGATTCTTGTATTTACCTTTTACCTTCATTTTAGCTGTCACTAACAGTCAAAAAATTGGAAAATTAGGATCTCAAGACATGGAAGATACCCCAGGGTTCATCTGTTACAATCTCTACTCGACCAAATAGTATTTACTTTGGATGGAATTTGTTTTTGTTTATGAGTCCATGTACTCTTCCCCTCCCCTCCTCCTTCCCCACCTCCCTATCCCCAGTAGACTTTAGGGTAAGGGCTGTTTTCTTGTTCTTTTTCTTTTTCTTTTTTTTTTTTTTTTTAGTGAGTTAGCACTCCCTCTGTGAGGGAGACTCTACTACTTCCAGGCACATTTTACCTAAACTCACCCTGGGTCTTTCTATAACTTAGAAAACATATTTATATGAATTTCATAGTGATGCCAAGTACATGTGTCAATATATTAAGTTCCTGGTAGGTCAAAATTGCTATGTAAAGATATCCTTTAAGTGAAAAGAGATTCAAGATTTGAGAAAGAAACTTAAACCCTGGAGATATAGACTTAGAAGTTATTTACATGTTAAATCCAACAGTACATACCAAAGTAATGAAATGGTTCTGTAAAAGAAAATTTTCAAGGACCAGAAAAGGACTTATTTTCTGCAGGATTAGTACAGGAAAAGCATCGACACAGTCTAAGTATCATTAAATTAGGTCTTGTATATACAGGATGAAAAACTATAGACCAAAGACCCCAAACCTAGGAAATATTTGCAGTCAGGAAAGTGAAGGCTTGGAAGGCACCATGCTAGGTAACAAATAATGAAGTCTAATTACTGATTTCCTGTCCATAAGCAGTTTACAGTTTGGCTGGGGAGGTGGAACATGTACATGTAAAAATATAATTAATCTTGCCATTCAATCATGTCCGACTCTTCACCTCTGCATTGATGATAGCCCATTGGACCCTTCTCTCATCACTCTCCCAAAGTCTGTCCAAATTCATGTTTCTTGGTTTTCATGCCATTATCCATATACCTCATCTTCTGTCTTACCAAGGGATAAATAAGTGTCTAATAAATAGTAAAGCAAAAATGTGTTATGTTATAGAACTTCAAAGAAATAGAATTATTTCCAACTGGTATTATAAGGGAAGAAGAATGTGAGTTTATTCTCTTCTTCCTCTCAAAACTACACCATCAGACACAAACCTTTTAGCCTCTTTCAGGATCAGGGACAGTTCTCAGTCGTGTCATTTCTCCTAATTTTCTGACAAGCTCAAGCCAACTCCCTGGTTTTTTCTTTCCATCCAAAGATAAATGGAGACGAATAATGTTGTTTTCTAGAAAGACTCCATTTTTTTCATTTTTTCCTTTTTCATTATGAATTTAACAAATATTAACAAACATGAACATATCAATATAAAATTATTTCAAATTTATCTTATATATAGTTTTACATCATTGTTTGCATATTGCCTCTTCTCATAGACTGAATTTTTCAAGGTTTTTTGGCCTCATTTTGCATCCCTAGTGTCTGGTACATGGTACACTCAAAATGTTTATTGACTGATTGAACAAAAAAAGAGGGAATCATCTATAAAAGGAGGGAAAAGGGGAGGGAGTAAGCTTTATGTAGTACCTTCTATATGTTACTGTGCTTAGCACTTTTACAAATATCTCATTCTGTTAGTAGTTTGTTTTTACTTAAAGTATATATTAATAAAATTTAAATCATCAGTAATGAATAAATAAATCTTAAATCATAATAAGTAAAAATAAATCAGCAGCTTATTGTCTGTGACCCATTCTAAATTTCTCTTTCCTCATTTCTGTTTGTTTTTTAAAATGTTTCATTGATGCCCTTTTTCATTTTATGAACCTTATTACTCCCCCCAGCTAAAACAGAAATCCTCTTTTTTAAAAATAAATTTTGTTAAACAAAACAAATCATCATAGTGGTCGTGTCTCAGTATGCATCTCTAGACCATGACATCTTTGCCAAGAAGTAGGAAACATTTCTGACAGTCCACTGGTTTTAAGGAGGTAAGGGGAAAGCCCAACCAATATCTGCTTCCTTTGTTCTGACTTAGGAGGAAAAGGAAGAAGTAGTTTAGCATTTTTACCATTTCAAATCTACAAGAAAGGTGTGAACACAACAAACTAAAAATTAAAAACATGCATATAGGTATATATGTGTCTGGAAAATAAAATAAGCCTCCACAAGATTATTCTTCAGAAAATAAAACAAGAAGACCATCTCACTGAACATTTGATCCTAGAAAGAGACTAAGGAAGGGATGGAATTAAAACATTTCAGAGAAAGAGGTGCTACAAATTCGTGACACTGAAATTAAAGAATAAGTAAGGGAGAGAAATTCATTAATATCTGAGATGGAAAGGGTTAAAAAAGAGAGACAAGTGAATAACAATAAACACGAACTCAAGAACTTGGTATTGGATTATATGACCAGAGGCAAGGAGAGAATGGAAAGAAATGGGAATGAGATTGATGTAAGCAAAACAATTATGGAGACTTAATTGTAAAAAAAAAAATATAAAGTTTAGTGGAAGAGAACACATATTTAACAATTACATATCAAATATCAATTGATTAAAATTTCAAATAAAAGAAATGAGAATTATTAAGAAAACAAAAGCAAAAGAATATGAATAGTTTCCAGAAGAAGCATTATAAACTATCAACATCTTATGAAAAAAATCCTTCTAATCACTAATAAAAATAGAAATTAAAAATTAGAATGACTTTAAGGCCTCATTTCACAACAAACAAATTGGCAAAGATAACGAGCAATGTCACCAGTCAATGTAGGAGATAAGAAGGCACACTAACATCCTATTAATAGAACTGTAAATTGGTCTTATTAATCTGAAAAATTTAGAATTATATGAGAAAAATCAATCATTACCAGGAAAGTCAAAGATCCTATATATGTCAAAAAAATAATAATATGATTCTTTGAGGTAGTAAAGAACTGAAGTGGGTACCCACTAATTGGAAAACAATTATTAATAAAATGACAGAAATAGACAATTCCTTTATATATATATATATATATATATATATATATATATATATATATATATAAAATAAAATCCAAGTTAACTACAAAGAATCTATGAAGGTAAATGCTATCTACATTCAGAGAAAGAACTAATAAATAGAAGCATGTATAAACAGTTTTCCATACACACTCCATTTAAATACATATTTGTGTCTAATGGTAGCCATTTCTAATGTGGGAGGGAGGGAGAAAAAAGAAAGTTACATGATAATTATATATTTAAAGGGAATGGCAAGCTATAGAAACTAGTTCTGTAGTTTCATGTGCAATCATCATTTTATGAAAATGCTTATTTTATTTAAGTAGAATAAAATTTAAAAATTGACTAAAATGAGGAATTCAGAGAAAAATGAAAAGGCATATGAATTCCTACAGAATGAAGTAGATAAAAAGAGGAAATATACACTATAATTACAATAATATAAGTGAAAAGAACAATAAAAGGAAACCAGAGTATGAGTAATTGTACCAAGTCTGGACAAAGAAAACAGAATGAAATATACCTCTCTCTCTTATCTTGGAATGTTGAATATCCTGTCAGCTCTTATCACTGGTAGCAATTGTTTTGGTTTTGATTTTTAAATTAACAAACATATAATTGCTTTTCTTTGCTATAAGGGAAAATTTGATGTTATATATATGTGGAAATGTATGTCTATGATCCTTCCAAAGTCATATAATACCACATGCTTTCAGAGGAGAGTAGAAGGAATTGGATTTAATGCTGAAAACATATATTGGTTGAAGTGACAAAACCTTGCCAGGACCAGTTTGTCACCTTAGAGGATAAAAAAAACCCACTGAAATACTTTTTACTTATCTTTTATAATTTATCAACTAGATGCAATCTGACATATTCCTTTTTTTTAAGCTGCCAGAAATAAAAAATAACTTAGAAGAACACATTCCGAGGAAAAGTAAGTGAAATATTGCATTTTTATATTGTATAATTTAATTTTTATGTAGTTAAATATATATTCAGGTTTTTTCTATGCATATTCAGTTTTTAAAAATATGAATAAATCTCTTGGAGGAAGCTAGAGATATGGTAAAGAATGCTATTTCTATGACAACAGATATGTTTCTGGCAAAGCTCCTAAGGCTATTGCCATGTTATAGGCTAAGTAATTTGCTTAGCATTATTTAGAAAGTCGATTATTTCAGTATAGAGAATTTCATGATATCTGGAGAGAGATACAATTTGTTTATTGAGAGTGCTTTGCAAAAACTTAGCGGATCATGTTTCATTCTTTTTCTGTCTTAATCCCAATTACTAACAAATTACATTTACTTTGTTTGATACCTTGCTATCAATTGCTTTTATTCTCCACATCATCTGCAGCACCACTGCGGGAAATGATCAGGCATACTGAAGCTAGGAGATATGTTATTTTATTCTTTATGAGAGAGAAAAATACCTATGCTAGTGTCTTGCTTTAAATTTTGTTTGGGTCAGGGTCAACTATATCAATATATAGTTGGCAAGATGGGGAACTATAGATTTGGAAAATTTTAGGGGGTATTGGACTTCATTGATATGTTGATTAGTTTTACTGAAGTGCTTTTTAAAATACTTTTGTTCCATGTTACAAGAGGTGTGGTTCCCTACAAATGAGAAAGGTGAGGATATAACTGAAAATGAAAATGATATGAGAATAAAAAAAAGATCAATTAACATTTTAAAAGTATAGCCTTCAGATGCAACAATAGTTGTTTAGTTGCAGTGAATAGAGTTTATTTTTGTGCAAAGAAGCCTTTAAATTATACATGTTAAAAGAATTAAAGAATCACAATCATTGTGTATTAGGTACCTAATATCCAAGATATTTTTGTAGTCTTGCTTCATAAAAAGAGAGAAAAGAACATCATGAGTGTATGTCAGACAAATAAATACTTTAAAAAACATGAGAGATGAGAAGCAGGGTAGTATAATATAAAGAACAGTATGCTGGGTAATCAGGAGACCTATATCCAAATTCTGCTTCTCCACTTACTAACTCACTAACTATGAATGGACCATTTAAATTTCCACAGCTTTGGTTTCATTATTTGTAAAGTGGGCATATTAGTACCTATATTAATAATTTCCATGCTGACAACCTACCTTACACAGTTGATGTGAGGAAAGCATTTTGTAAATCTGAAAACTCTATATAGTAACATAATTGGAAGGAAGTAGTGAGGAAAAAACTGGATTTGGAGCCTCAGAGCACCTAGGTTGAAATTCTGGGCCTTCTACTTATTAACTGTGTGAGCTTCAGCAAGTCACTTAACCTTTATAAATCTCAGTTCCTCATCTGTAAATTGAGGAGGTTGAAATAAGTTATGTCAGCTGTATTTCCTTTCTATACTAAATCTATGACCCTTAGAGACCATTTGGTCCAAATGATATCCAAAATAGACTCTTCTCTACATCATACCTCATTTCCCTTTACTTAAAGACCTCTAGTGAAGGATTATCCCTAGTTCCCAAGGCAGCATATTCCACTTTTGGAAGTGTTTCCTTACAATACATTATATTATGTAACATTACATTATATTATATCAAGCTGAAATGTGCTTCTTAGTAGTTACCATTCGTTACCCCTAGTTTTGTTTTGGGACTAAGTAAAAATAGAAGTGATAATGATTGTGATGATACTGTTACTGTATTAAAGGCTAATTAAGGCTGGAATATTAAAGTACAGGGCAAATCTGATGTCAGAAATCACTGGAATTTTAATCATGATATAAGGATTTTGGTGCAGTAGGTTTATCAATAGAAGAGGATGATGGATCTTTTCAGTTATAGCAATTCAAAAAATGTGTGGGTGGTAATAGTAAGGATCTTTGCTGTTGCCTGTGATCATTCTATTAAAACCTAGTTTTTGAGTTGGAAGAGACCTTAGAGATCTACTCCCATCCTTTCCTAAAATATGAATTCCTGAAAAGTAGTCATCCACCCTCCAGTTACTCATAATCTCAAGTAATGGAGTATTTGCTATTTCCCAAGGTCTATTCCACTATTCCACTTTGGGGCCATTCAAATAGAAAGTCTTCTTTTTATTTAAACTAAAGACTGCCTTCCTATAACAGATTCTTAATCTCTTCTCTGGAACAAGGCAGAATAAGTCTTAATTCTTCTTTTACAGCCAGTGAGGCAGCTCACTAGATAAAATACTGAACTTAGATTCAAGAAGATGACTTCAAATTCTGTATCAGACATTTATTCATTATATGACCCTGGGCAAGTCTCCCAGATTCTTTCAGACTCAGTTTCCTCCTTTGTAAAATAAGGGAGCCGAATTCAGTAGCATCTAATGACCCTTGTAAGATCCAAATCTGTGATCCTATAATCTGTTTGGAAAACAAAAGCATGCTCCCAATTCTTCTCTAGTTCCCTTCCATTAGTACCATTTTTGTTTGTTTGTTTTTTGCAAGACAGTGGGTTTAAGGGACTACCTAAAGCTAGGTAAGTATTAAGTGATTGAGGCTGGATTTGAACTCAGGTTCTCCTGACTTCAGGGTTGGTGCTCTTTCTATTGCACCACCTAGCTGCCCCTCAATTAGTACTGTTATATAATACTGAGTCACCTAAAAACTCTGGACACCTTATCAGTACCTCCTGAAGTTTGCCTTTCAAAAATCTGATGACCAGAACTTAACATAAAATCTTGGAAGAGTTCTGAAAAGGCTGAAGTTTAAAGGGTCTTGCTTTTTCTAGATACTGTAGATACTTCTTCTAGATACTGTACTTCTGTTAATTTAGCTTAATAATCACAACTTTTTGACCTATTTTTCATACTATTGTCAGGTTCATATTAAGCATCAGGTGTTTTTCATATGACTTATTACCTACCTACATTTCTCCCAAACTATAATGTTGCAGTTGCTTTTTTGTAACCCTATGTACAATTTAATTTAATAAATTATATTTTATCTTATGTAAATTTGAGTTAGAAGAAGAGAATTAAATTTCATGCTATTAGATTTTCCTTATTGTTAAAACTTGTAGAGAACTTTTTGGATCTCATTTCTGTTAAATAAAATATTAACTGTCCCTCCTAGCTTCTCATCCTTTACAAATCTGACAAATGTGACTGCCTTCATTCTGTACAGCTTAGTTAGATATGTTTAGTAGAAAAGGGATAAAAATGGAGACTTAAAGTACAGCCTTAGGGACCTTCTATATGTATTTAGTAGTAAGGAAGATATTTTGATACTTTGAAAAATCCATGATGTCACGGATATCAATATCTTTTTTCAGTGATAACCTTATCACCCATTACTATTACCACCCACACATTTTTTGAGTTGTTCTAACTGAAAAGATCCATCATCCTCTTGCTCCACACTTAATCAAGCTAGACAAATAATTCATTTTCTAGATCTAAAGTCTTTCCAATCTGGAAAACAGTGCTGATATAAATTCTGAGAATTCCAAATTACTTCCATATCACATTGAAAAATCAGGCTAGGACTTCTGTGAAAGTATAAAGAAGAAAGATTGAATTTTGACTCTTGCTTATAATTGTGTAATGTGGGCAGGTCCTTTAATTTGTGCTTCATTTTTGAAGTGAATGGGGTAAGATTAGATGACTGCTAACATCTCTTCCAGCTTTAAACCTCATAATCTTTATAAAAATTTTGATGGTCAAGTAATGTGCTTGAATATTATTTAAATTGTACTAATGCACTGTTTTTACTGCTTTCACAGAAGTGTCAAAATCTCGTTATAATGCATCTCTGTGTTATTACACTCGAAAATTTATGGACCTTCTCAAATCTGCACCTGGTGGTGTTCTTCATTTAAAAGAGGTTGCTGCAGTTTTAGGAGTAGGAAAACGAAGAGTATATGACATTACCAATGTGTTACATGGAATCGAACTCATTCAGAAAAGGTCTAAGAACTGTATTCAGTGGATGTGAGTTGACTTTAAATTTATTATGGATTCTTAGTTGTACAGGTATATGACTTATTCAAAAAACCTGGATTGTGTAATTTAAAAGTATAAAACATAAATTAGGTGTTAGTATGAACTTCAGTATTCTGTTATATAGTGTTCTATTGAGTAGGAAAACCTAAACTAAGTATTAGGAGCCATTGTCAATGAATAGTTATAATCAAACATGGTGTCTTACATGTAGGAGACCTTAAATAAAACTTTATTAAATTAGTTTTAAAGAAAGCTCAATGAAAAATATGATTTGATGATTTGATTTGCAGAAATTCAGTTTTTTATGAGTATAAAACAAGGTATGTGTGTATGGATGACTAATCCATTAAAAGTTTTGATGTTGTTATATTTAAGGTATTGTACTTTTGTGAAGATCTTTACCTTCAAAGAGATTACAATTGATTTATGGACAAAAGACATAAACACAAATAGGAATCCGATAGAATGAAAAAGAGAGATCATTATGTGCTAGAGTAATCTAGGAGGACTTTGTGAAGGAGGAAGAATTTGATTTGAGACTTAAAGAATTATTAGATCAAGATGGTTTTCCTGTATTTGAATTGATTTGTAAGGACGGGAAGGAATTAAATGAGACTCTAAATCACATGATTCTACTTAAGAGCCTAGGGTTGTGAGTGGGACTTATATGTGGATTCCCTTATTACTCTAAAATTCTGTGATTTGGAGAAAGAATCAGCAAGATAAAGAGAGAACTCCTCAGGAAAGCCTCAAGAGGTAATAGAGGACAAGACAGCTCATTTTTCTTTACAGAAACAGGACAATATTGTGCAGTGAATAGTGGGGAAAATAATAATGACAAGATAGAGTCCTTATAAAAACTTGCAATGAGAATTTTTAAAAGCAGACATTGTATAAATGATAATTATAAGAGTAATGAATTTTGAGCCTGAGTACCTGGGCTCCAATATGTCCTCTCTGACTTAAGACTTCTATGACCTTGGGAAAAATCATTTAATATCTCTGGGGTTTTAGTTTCCTTAATTGTAAAGTGAGGAAAATTGACGAGGTAAACTCTAAGGTTCTTTCAAATTTGTGATCACATATTATTTGTTACAACTTCACTGGGGGTCAGTTTTCTCAGTTGTAAAATGATCAAAAATCATAGAACCATAGATCACTTTGGGGATCTCATTTAGATCTAAGTACCATGATCTCATGAACACAAAGATGTATCATGAATAAGTATATCAAAGATCAGTCATTTCATTAATATGGGAGATCAAAGCAGATCAAAGCCTATGCTAACTTAGAAGAGTAATCTTTTTTTTGTGGGTTTTTTTTTTTGCAAGGCAATGGGGCTAAGTGGCTTATCCAAGGCCACACAGCTAGGTAATTATAAAGTGTCTGAGGCAGGATTTGAACTCAGGTACTCCTGACTCCAAGGCCAGTACTCTATCCACTGTGCTACCTAGCCACCCCAGTAGAAGAAAAATCTTAAGAGTTTTTGAGAAATCTTGGAGTTACCTTTGACTTAAAGAGATTAAGCAACTTGTCAATGGTCACATAGAATAACTAGTAAAGGTCAGAGGCACTGTGAATCCACATTTTCCTAATGCTAATTACTTCAATCTTTATATAAAATGCTACACTGTATATTTTTATAAATTGAATATTGACTATTGAATATCAGTTCAATTTCAATTCATTTAGCAATTTTAGGAAATATATAAGTTCAACATGTACTGTTTGCTTTTATTTGTATTTTTTTTGGTTATTAAAAAGAAAACTCCAGGAATTTTGATTCTTAGTGATGTGGAAAATAGTGCTTGATTTAGATTCAGAGGACCTGAGTTCAAACTTGACTTTTTTCAATGACTATCTATGTGATTCAAGGTAAATAAATTTCCTTCTCTGGACTTCAGTTTCTGTTTTTGAAGAATGGCTAAATGACTAAATGACCTCTAAGTCTCTTTTAGCTATGAATCTATGATTCTATGATTCTAAATTAAAATTCAGCATATTAATGTGGTTTACTGTAGATCTGACTTGAGTGGTTGGAGAACAGGTTTGAAAGACAAAAAGGCAGAATGGAAATGCAGGCAGCCAGGGATAAAGAAGTAACAAATAAGGTTTTTTTTAGAAGTTTTGTCAAGAGAATAGTAGAAGTCCTGGCTCTATTACTAGGTGTGATTATAGATAAATTACATAATCTTTTAGGATCCCTTGTCTATAAAATGAGAGAATGATTAATCATCCTGTGGCATATTTGATAAAAAATAATAAAAAAAACCCTCTGTGGTTCCTTATTGCCAGGTCTTTATCTTGGCATTAAATGCCCCTAACAGTCAATCTGCATGCTTCCCATATTTAATAGCACTTAAAAGCACTTTTCTCACAACTCTGTGAGATAAGTGCTCCAAGACTTGTTATACCTCTCTTAGAGATGAAGATATTGAACCTCAGAGTTAAAATGGCTTGCAAATTTTGAACTCAGATGTTATGATTCCTAAGCCATTCCACTGAATCATAGTCTTTCATTTTATCCTGATCTTCTTGACATATTCTGTACTCCTAACAAATTGTACCTCAACTGAGGTTTCTATTCTGAGGTCTATGCATTTGTTAAAAAATATTTTGATACATGTATGTCGACACAATTTAGTTTCCTAGTAATTCTATGTATTTTATCTTATATTGTTAAAAACATTATTCTGAGAAGTTGTACATAGGCTCTAGCAGACTGCCAGAGAGGTCTATGATGCAAAAAATGTTAAGAACCCTGTACTAGATCCAAATCAAATGTTTTATCTTTCATGAAGTATTTCTTAAACCCAATCAAAAATATTTATTTATCAAAAATTTTATAGCATTTTGTACCTCTCTTATGAACTTGTTATGTTTTATTATAATTTTGGGGCACCTTTTTTTGTTTACATCCTTGGGGTCAGGGATTGTACTGCTTGTATCCTTGCACCTATTTTATCTCGATCTTTCCAACATGTCCCATAGTGTAGATATTAAAAATAATTTAATTCACAGAACCTCAGAATTGGAAGTGACTTTAGAAGCCATCTTCTCTACTGATAACTACAATATACTCAACAAATTGCCATCTAGTCTTTAGGTGAAGACTCTTAGTAAAAGGGGAAACCTCTATAAGTTTAGTCTACATGTTGGCATTTGGAACTCCTAGTGGAACTGATTTCAAATTTTCCCATAGAGAAATGGGATGTTATAGTATTATCATTATCATAATTTATGCATATTCTGAATCAAATATACTTCTGTGGTTCGTGGTTCAATACTGTAAACATTTATCTTTGTTGTTTTCCTCAGATTCTAGCAGTGATATATCCACTTAGAACTTACAAAATATTTGCATGGTGGCCAGATAATTTCTCTCTAAAACCCTTTCCATTTCTCAGAAATAAAATCCTAAGGATTATCACCATCATTATGTAATGAACATGGTTGGAAGGAGGAGCCAATATATCTAAATGGCCATCTCAGTATGATTAGCAAATTTAGGATGTGATATCCTTATGTATGTCCTCTGCCAAATTTTAGTTCTGAAAGTTTAATCCTCTAATATAAAAATTTCAACTCAGTTTATTGAGAGATATTTTTCTGAAAAGATATAATGCATTTTATTTGGTAAATCAGTGGAAAAATTCACTATGAACCAAATTTGTTTTGGCAGACAAATGATAGATGCCTATATTTTGTATATGAAACTTTAAAATACTCAGTTGCTTTGATATTGACTGCTATGTCATTTTTTACACACACACAAACATACAAATACATACATACACATACACACCTATACTATTCTGGATGAAAAGCAAAAACAGAAAAGTCATGGTGAAAATGTTCATTTCTTTTATTGTAAATGTTGTATAATAACCTAGATTAAAAGTTTTACTCTTTCATACTCTGTATGTTATTGTGTTCTGTTTTTCATATTCAACTTATTTAAAGAGGATCTGACCTCAGCACTATTGATGGAAAGTTAGCACAGCAAAAGAAGCTAAGGGATGAACTTTCTAATTTATCAGCAATGGAAGACACTTTGGATGAACTAAATAAAATCTGTGCTCAGCAATTATTTGAATTAGTAGATGACAAAGAAAATGCCAAATATCCTTTACTATTAAATTTTATACTTGCTTCTAAATCCATTTATTTTGGGTATTAAGGTCAACATTTGGAGTTATTTTTGTTCAATAATAATAGTTTCATTATTTTGACAGTGAAATAAGTAAAACTTCATATTGATCTCAGTGAGTCAAAAGGTTTTACTTTTTTGTACTTTTTTAGAGCTTTTCCCAACCTTAGCATCTCACTCACATAGTTGTGTAACTTTAGAATTAAAAATTAATGCAAATGGATACAACATATTTTAGTTCAATATTAAAGGGCAATTTAAAAATTTCCCAAAATGAAACTTATTATTGAAATCTCTTACTGCTGAAGATATTTAAGAAAAAGTTAAATCAGGTTCTCTGGAATGTTGTTGAGGGAATAGAGAAGGAGATTAAAATCCATAGGTACCCTCAAAGATCTTCTCCACTAAGATTTCTTTGATTTGATTTTAGGTGTCTTATTTTATTTAAGTGATATATTTAAAATTAATGCATCTAATTGCTGATATTACCAAATCATTTAAAAATTCTGCCAAGAAAGAAAATTGAGTTTACTCTGGCCTGACCAGTTCTTGATGGAGCTATGCCAGGTCTTTGTTATCACTACTTTCCTTTCTAGATCTTCATTGAACATGTATTTAATGTTCTGTTCTAGAATTTTTCCAGTCATCAAAGTCAAGTTCACTAGCCTATAGTTTACAAGCTCTATTCTCTTTCCTTTATCGAAAATCAGGACAGCAATTACCATTCTCCAGTTTTGTGGTGCCACTCTTCTTTTCCACATTTTTTCAGTTTACCTGAGAGTGAGTGACTAATGAAATCTTTCAGAATCTCAGGATGTTATTCATCTGGACCAGATAACTTGACTTCATTAAGGGTAACTTGGTGTTACAGTTACCAAAGGCAGTAACTCTATGGAGTCATTGTTGCTGTCGTTTCTATTGTAAAGATCCTTTCCCTTCCCAGACAACAAACAAAGTAATAATTGAACAGTTCTCTCTTCTTTGTGTGTCAGTTATCACTGACAACATCCTTTCCAAGCAATGATCCTATCCCTTTTTTAATTCTTCTTTTTCTCTTTATATAGATAAAAAATAAACCAAAACCAAATCAAAATCCTTATTGTCCTAAGCTTCCTTTGATAGCCTCAGTTCTCTGACTGAGATTTTTACTTCCATACTTTAACTTTTCCATACTATGTGTTCTCATATTCATTTTTTTTCTATCAGCTGATATTTTTTTCCTCTTGTACATTTCTTTTTAAAAATACAATTTGAGGGGCAGCTAAGTGGCGTAGTGGATAAAGCACCAGCCCTGGAGTCAGGAGTACCTGGGTTCAAATCCGGTCTCAGACACTTAATAATTACTTAGCTATGTTGCCTTGGGCAAGCCACTTAACCCCAATTTGCCTTGCAAAAATTAAAAAAAAATACAATTTGGTTGATTATAGAACTTGTGCATTCACATTGTTCCCTTCAAACAAATTCATTTTTTCTTTATTGAACATTTTCTCTCTCCTTGGCAGTCTTTTTGGCATGGAATCTCTGAACCCTTTAGAACATGCTTTCCCCAAATTTAGAGTGCATATCAAGTCCATGCATAGATTTTCTTTCTTTCTCTATCATAATCTCTAGGATTAGTGGTAACTTCTCCTTTAGTTTCTCATCATTTCCACCCCAGCAATCAGTTTTTCCTTGTTAGTGAGAATCTGATCTAGAATAGTTTTTCTTTGTTGATTACTCTAACTTTTGAGGAATGAAATGATCATTAAAACAGGTCAGGAAGTTATAAACTGCTCCACTTTTGATTGTGAGAGAGTTCCAATACATATTTGAACAATCAATGTTGCCCCATCCATCCCTGCTGTGTTAAATCCCTCTGCCAGGCTTGTGATTTGCCGCTCATCCATTTCCTCCTCCTGTCCAGATAATCTGTAGTATGCTCCAATGACAAAATCATTTTTTTACTCTTCCATTTGACTTTAATCTAAATACTCTCTAATCATCTGGGAGAGGCTAGGTTTAGTCTAAACTCCTACACTATCCAGAATCCCATTCACAAATGATCATCCAATCCATTCCCCAAAATATGCAAGCAAGAGTTGACTATTTGGTAAGGAAGCTTTTTATAATTTTGAGCAGCTATAATTGTAAAGGAAAATTTCTTCTTATGTAGTAAGGATACAATAGTCATTGGTTCTAATTTTCCTCTGGGAACTATGTGAAATCTATTCCTTTTTTGAAATGACAACTCTTGAAATATTTGAAAATTACTATCATGTCCCTACCCATTGGCTTCTCTTTTTTTGGCCAAATATCACCAATTTCTTTCTGTTCATCTCAAAACCAGATTCAGAGTTTCCCTGCTATCCTTGGTCCACTCTTTGTTGCTCCAATTCTTAATTTAGCTCTTCTTCTGGAGTATTCCCCTGATTTTGTTTTGCAGTTTGGGACTCTGAAGTCAAGTGTTACTTTACATTCTAGGAGTAACCCTGTAGATCTGTCCTAACATTAAACCTCACAAGTGCTCACTTGTTTACTTCTTTTAAAACTCAGTAGATAACAGATAACTTGCAGCAATAGCATTTACTGAGAATGTATAGAAATAATATCTACAGAACATCCTCCTAAAACATTCCCCTCATAACCCTGGGGTGTATTCCAGAAATATGCAGCATCCATGGCAAGAGTGTACTCAACCCTTAGGGTATGAAATGATCATTAAGGCAAATGAGAAAGCTAATGGCTCTTTTCCAATTGTGGCAGAGCTTTGTTGTGGTCTGAGGCATGTGTGTGTGTAGAATACACATGCAGCAAAAATAACCCAGCTCTGGTACTTCAGGGCTTGAAGTCCTTTGTCTCTTTGTAGTTTCCTTGTTCAGCTCCCTCTTGTACAGCATCTTTGCTGGGGGGGGGGGGCAGGGAAGGTAAGTCACTAAGCTGAGTTCTTAGTCTGCCCTTCTTCACAGTCTATTTCTTATCCAGAATCCACACTTTGTGAATATTCTTCCTTCCTTAAGAAATTTCTCTCTGGATTTATGTCTTTCTGGAGTGTGTCTCTGTTTTTCACTAGATGCCCTTTCACAGTTACACGGTCAATGGGGTTGAAAAGGGAGAGATCTCCAACATGGGCAGCTCTTGGGTCGAAATCTTTTCCACTATCAAACCATGAAAATCATACAGAGCTTAAATATGTAAATTCTCAAAGGTGTGGGCTATTTATTTTCTCAACTAATCATATTGTTTCCTTTTTGACTCATGCAAAGAAATATTAGATATTTCATAAAGGATTCACATTTTTTTTTAGAACTAAAGACTTTATTAACACCTCATGTTTATATTCTGGACTTTCTATTGCTACATCAGCCAAGGAATGTTTGTGAGTAGCTCCCTCCCCTATATTTATGTATAGCACTTGAATTGAGAATAATATTCCAGGTTGGTGTAACCATCACAGAGTACTTCTCATGCTTGAATGATTATGCAATATTTAATATTACTTGCTTTTTTTGACAGTTATCCTCCTGACTTGTATTTAATTTGAAGTCAACTCAAGCCCATAACTCTAGTATTTCACATGAATCACTGGTATACTACATTTCCCCAATTTGGGACTTTTTCAAATTAATTTTTGAACCTAAGTGTAGTTATTTTATATTTACTTTTATTAAATTTGCCTCTGAACAGTACAGCCTTTTGAATAACTCTTTGAGTTTTTTGTCATTCAGTCTGTTCCCAACTTTGTATTATTTGCCATTTGGGAAGAATGCTATCAGTGTTTTTACCCAGTCAGTACTAAAAATGTTGAAAAGAGGGGGTTGAGGATAAGCACATTAAACTTTAAAGACATTCATCTATGAATTTATGTAATGTTATAATCATCCAATCCACATATATTCATCTTTTTCATAAGTATATCATAATTTTTCTCAAATATGACATTTTTCCTGATTAACCAGTTCAGTAACCCTCAATTAAAAACAAAGAAAATGAAGTTACTTTGGCTCAAAATGTTAGAGAACTTTTACCAGTTTTCTCAGTGATCACGCCCTAATTCATGCCAGAATTTTGCCATGGCTGGATTCACATCAATTAATATTTGTGTTAATAAACATTTATTAAGTGCCTACTGGGTACCAAGATGATGCTAAATACTGGATATCAGAATCACTGGTCAATAAGCATCAAAATCTAGTTTTTCCCTTTGAAAATATGAAGGGCATTTTCCTACTTGTAGATCACAGGAGTTAAAGCTTCAAGGAATCCAAGAGATAGATCATCTTTTCTGATGCTAGCAAGTCCGAGGTAATCAATAGTTGATTCCACATCCAGTGCTATTTTAATCAGTGTTAGCTCCTCATATTCTCTGTAATTCCTCAAAACTTCCTGGAAGTTGTGTTCTTTCAGTACCCTGGGATTAAATTTATGTAGACCTCAAGCTTTGAACTTATTTATTGCTTTGTTTTTAAAATGCTTATTGAAACATGTAATCATCAAAAAAGACAACCTGATCAATCAACAAGATAAGTCACAGATTCTTATTACACAAATTGGCTGCATAGACAGTGGAAAGTCATTCAACCTCTCAGCTCTTTAAACAACTGTAAGCCTACAAGTTCTAAAAGAGTTGCTATTCTGATTTGTTAGAATGATTTTTCCATTGAGAGTTCATGACAATTAAATCACAAACCTAGACTAGAAAATCAAACAAACCCCAACCTATTAATTACTTATTAGAGTAGAACCAAACAAATTGACTTGAAATTAACAAAAATATTGTCCCTTTGGATTTAAAAAAAATAATAATTTAAATTCTTTAGACAAACTATCCCCTCCCCACTTCTCACATCCTTTCCCTTCCTCACTTGAACAACAAGATTAAGAAAACCCTTATAACAAATATTCCTAATCTAGGAGTTTCTGGGTTTTTTGTTTGTTGTTGTTGTTGCTGTTGTTGTTTTACTTTGGTGAAGAAGCAGGGTGGGGGATAGGGAAGTACATGTTTGTTAATTGAGGAAAATTTGAATAAATATATGTATAATTCAAGTGAAACAAATTCTCTCCTTAGCCATGCCCACATACATGTCTCATTCTGTGTTTTGAGTCTATTGCCTTAAGGCAATAGTGTGCTTCATCTTCAACCCATTGGAATCCTGCTTTGTCATTGCAGTGATAAAAGTTGTAAAGTCTTTTTAAAAAATGCAACTTTAGTCAATATATATACAATTCTGCTGGAGCTAATTTTACTTTGCAATACTTCATATGGATCTTACCATATTCCTTACCATATTTATCTTCTTATGGTATTATATCTCCTTACAGTAATATGCCATAATTTACTTTCCAGTCATTGCATTTCAATTTATTTATAGTTCCTTGATTTTACAAATAAACAAACTAAATGAACAGACATTCAATAAACATTTATTTAGTGTTTGTCATGTGTCAGATTCTAGGCCAGGTGTTGACTATTCAGAGACAAAAAGAAAACAGTTTTTGTGGGGGGGGGTGAAGGAGAGGGGGGGAGGTAGGGTTTAACATTTTTTTCTATTACAGAAAATCATGAACATATGCTCTATACAAACACTGATTCTATTCAAAGTTAAATCTATGCTTGGTTACCATTCTTAGTGACTTCTGAAGTGTATTCCATCCCTTGAGGTCCTAATTCTCTGATTTGGAATTAGAAAGGATGAGGTAAAAAACAAACAAACAAACAAAAAAAAAATCACAGCACAGAAAGAATCAGTAGCACTTGAAACTGATTAACCTTTATTTAAAAAAAATCAAATTAAGGGAAGAATCAATATCCCAAGGCAGTCCATTGGAAATGTGGATATCTTTAATCACAATTCAAAGAATTTTACCATTACGTATAGCCAAAAATCTTCCTACTGGCAATTTTTATCCTTTGGTCCTAATTCTGCATTCTAGGACCAAAGAGGAGAAAAAGTCTTATTCCCTTTCTATAGACAATTCTTAATGTAATTGAAATTAACTCTCATATTCCCCCCAAGTCTCCATTTTTCAGCATCAACATCTTCATTTTCTTCATTGGTCTCCAGTGTTCTTACCATCCTGGTTTTGTCCCACTGAATTTTTTTTTTTTTTGTTGGCATCCAGCTCCGTATTCATTTTCTCTTGTGGTTATTTTCTTGTATATGAATGTGTGTGTTGGCATTTCTTCTATTCAATATTTTTTTGTTTGTTTTTTGAGTTAATGTTTCCCTGTAAATCCTCAACTCATCATCTTTCATTCTTTATATTCTTTTAGACTGACAACTGCTCCCAGTCCCTTGCCAACTTAAGTTTCTGTTGCCATTTAATCACGTTCTATTATTTCATTCCTTTTATTCCTAAGACATTCTTCTTGATTGAGAAAATATAAAAAATAAGTAGTTCTACTTTCTCCTGCCATCTCTATTGTAAACATCTTATCCTTTTGCC
Source organism: Macrotis lagotis (assembly GCF_037893015.1). Lineage (NCBI taxonomy): Eukaryota > Metazoa > Chordata > Mammalia > Peramelemorphia > Peramelidae > Macrotis > Macrotis lagotis. Next base: position 132,818,226 of record NC_133658.1, read on the forward strand.
CCATGCAGCATGAAATCACTTGTGGAGTTTAAAGTATAAGATATTTTGATAGCCTGATTTTTCTTCTATCTCAATATTTGGTGCACTTTTCCTTTCCCTTTACTTACTTTAACATTTTTAGTTAAGCAATAACAAAATAAGATTAAATAAAATTAATGACATAGAGCATGTGTAGCTGGAGTAATTAAAAATGCACCTATCTGTAATACTGTTCCCATTCAGAGAATAACGGCTTAATTGAGTAATTTCCTAGTCTAGGCTATTTAGTTTGTGTAAATGAAAAAGTGCTTTGTACCATGAAGCATATTTCTTCTGAATTTATAGAGTCCTTGACTAAGAATGTATGCTAGCTTATGTGACCTGTGAAGATATCCATAACCTTCAGGACTTCAATGAGCAGATTGTTATTGCAGTCAAAGCTCCAGAAGAAACTAAATTGAACGTACCACCTCCCAAAGAAGTAGGTATTCATTTATATTTGTTTATAATTTTAATGTTAAAAATACCAGCCTGTAAGAGAATTCTCAGCACATTCTCCAGTCTAAATGGGTTCCAGGCATGATTGTTATTTTTTACTTAATGAATAAGTGTACAGGAAAGTTTAATTGAATGTCCACTTATGCCTACCAACTAAGTCAATTAAACTCATTTTTTAAAGTATCATTGATGCAGTTTGGGGCCCATACAGTGAGCAAGAATTTGAATAGAGAAAGAATTTCATGAAGACACATGACTCAGAATGATAAGGGACAGATACATTTTATTCCATAGGAACAAGGTTATTGCATGTGAGTTTTATCCCTAGCAGATAAGCAACTAGCAGGGGAAAAAGCTAGAACTTATTTAGGGGTAGAGGGGATAGCCTAGGTACTGTGAAAGGTGTAGGGGTTGGTAAATGTGTAGTGTAATGGATTGTGTCAGGATATTCAGGGATAACAAAAAAGGGTAGCAAACTAACAGTTATCATGTTGAAATTCTGCCTCTGTTGGGTCCTTTCTAGTTGGCAGAATAGGTACATAGATGGCTGTTGTCAATTCAAGGTTTGGTAGAGGGAAGAAGTTTTTCAGAGAGGAAAGAAAGATTTTCCCATGTAGGTGACATCATTTTTCTATAATTTGCTTTCTATGAAGTCCACATAGCTCATAATACAGGCACAGAATTTAACTTTTGCTTTCTGCCTTACATCTCTTCGACATAAAAAACAAAACAAAACTGAACCTAGGGGAGATGAATCATCATGAGTTCATTTTTTCAGACTTGCTCTGAGGATTGATTATCATGCTGTTTTCTTATTTCTTCAGAAAGTAATTCATTTCATAGGGTTATAATGACATGACATAGCCAGTTTGTAAATTGTGAAAAGAGCCTTTTCTCTGGTTGTAAAGTTTTCAAACTTGAGTGAAAAAAGGGTATTCTTCTCTGACTCTTTATTGTGAGGTGGATCCTAAATTATCAAAGGTTACACACAGACTCTGACAGGTCTTATCAAGCTTTCAACTATAGGCTCAGGGATGGACTGTACACCTTTCATATGAAAATCAGCCCTAGTAATTACTAGAAGATTGGCCACAGAGTGATCAATTCTTTGGTCACAGCAATTCACGGAGATTGTCTATTGAGTCATAAGGGGGTTGTGATCTGTGTAAGCAGAGAAAGTATAATAGATCAATGAAATCATGGATTTTTAAAGTAAGTTAGAGAGGTAACCTGTCCATATGAATGATCCAAAATGCCTTAATCACCTGAACAATATACTATTTTATTGTATTTTTTTGTGAGATGTGTGAATTTATTTGTGTAATGAACTTTCTCTACCAGTGCAGATCAGCATCTTTTCACAATTTTAAATTTTAGAGAATTTCCTAGGGCACAGAGAGATTAGAGTTTTGCCTTTGTTTATACAGCCAATATATGTCAGAAGTGGAACTTTAACCCTGATCTTCCCAAGACTTCCCATACTATCCCTTTTAACATTTTATAATGTCATAAAAATCTATTTTCGATTTTTTAGTGCTTTTTTCCAAAGCATTTTCCTCCTTAAGAAAAGCATTTTATTCATATCTACCTTTAGGTGATGTCATAATCATTTAATTTTAATTAATTTTATTTTGTTTTGAGACTGGGTTTCCCTATTTCACTTAGGGTGGAAATAAAATGGCCACTTGGTCCTATTGCAAACTAGCATTGAAACTCTGACTTGCTCCTTTTGGAACTGGGCTACTCTCAGGGTCTCCATATTAGTCCCAGACTTAGATAAGACACCCAATTATCTCTAGCTCTGTTTCACCTAAAATTCCCAAGTCCAAGTAATCATCAGCCTCAGGCTCCCTAAATAACAAGAATTAACAAGAGTTTGCCAACATGCTTGGCCATATTTTAATATCACTTTACATTTTTAAGTAGTGCTTTTTAGCTTTCAAAGTAACTGCTATCAAATCAATTAACACATTAATTATCATAAAACATTTATTTAGGACTTTAATGCTTAGAAAGCATTTCCGGGGTGGCTAGGTGGTGCAGTGGATAAAGCACCGACCCTGGAGTCAGGAGTACCTGGGTTCAAATCCGGTCTCAGACACTTAATCATTACCTAGCTGTGTGGCCTTGGGCAAGCCACTTAACCCCATTTGCCTTGCAAAAAAAAAAACCCTAAAAAAAAAAAGAAGAAAGTACTTTCCTCAAAAATAAAGGAGATAAATGGTGGCAGCCCTTGTCATCTCCATTTTAATAATAACATCTGATATTTGCATAGTGCTTTCCTATTTTCAAAAAAAGGATACTATCATATTGTCTCACATCATAATCATCAAATTTAATAATTTTATAAATTTGTATGGTTTGATAAGTACTTCACAACTGCATAAGATAGGACTGTTGTTTTCAATCTCCATTTTAATATCTTACTTTTATAAGATCTATCAGAACATTTTTCAGTGCTGATGATAAAATATATTTATTATTTATGATGTATCCATGTTTGTAAAGTATATTTATCAGACCAACTGATCACCTGAGAATTATTCAGAGCAAGTAAAGTTTTTACATAGTTATACTGGCTCCAACTCCTTACCTTTCTGCCTCATATAACCTAACATACTAGTATAGCTGTATTATTTGATATAAAATAGCTGGTTATTTTTCAACTTATGTTGTTTTTTTTTTTCATAAAATTGAGTGTCTGATACAATGGGAAGAATGAAAATAAAAACACTGGTAAAAATAGTTGTAAATATTTCCCACAAAGATTGTCATAGTTAATGAAATAAATACAATTAACAGAACTCTCATCAATCTTTAATTTTATATCTCTTTATAGGACTCTATAACAGTACATATAAAAAGCACAAAAGGACCCATTGATGTGTTTTTATGTGAAATGAAGCAAGACAGTACAACTGACAACTTGTATGAAGACATGGAACATTAATTTTCTGAAAACAATGGTACAATACATATTGATAAAGGTAAATAGAAGAAGAATTGAAAGAATAAGTAACTTTGAATACCAATTAGGTTCAAAATACCCTGAGGATGTTGACTTTATAACTTTACAAATCAAGAAGGAATGCGAATTTACACACACACACACACACACACACACACACACACACACACACACACACAATTTATTTTAACCAATTCTAAAGGCAAACAGAATCAAGCAGCATTACATTCTGAAAATATGAAGAACTCTTTTTTAAAAGTTATTTTTTTGTTTTTTACAATTACATGCAAAGATAGTTTTCAACTTTAATCTTTTTGTAAAGCTTTTAAGTTCTGCATTTTTTCTACCTTCCTCCCTTCCTTCCCTCTATGACAATGAGTAATTCTATTTGTTATACATATATAACCATGTTTAACATATTTCCATATTAGAGAGTCATGAATTCTTATAATTCTGGCACTAAAAATGGTGTATCCTAATCCACCTAAAGGCACAGGGAGTTCAAGATAATTGGTTGAGATTAGGGAACTGGATGCTTCTAAGAGGAGCTACACTCTGTCATGGTAATTTTTAAAAAATGATATTTGTAAGCCAAGTTTGGCCCATTGTCTGTTCCTTGTTCATTTGGACTTCTTTCTTATCTTCAGAAAACAGACTAGTTTTGTAGTAGAGCAGAACTATGTTCTTGAGGATAATTTGAACTCATTTTGGTTCTCTCCCTTTAATAACAGTTAATAGTGACTTGAGACAGAAGTACATAGTGTTCTTCATGTGATTACCCAATTGAACCGAGAGGGGAATCCTTCTCCCATGAGTTCTTGGATGTTTTCTATCTTTCTGTTATCTTTTTTGAGCATGCCAGAAACTTGAGACCTAATTGATAGTGGATTTTTCCAACTCAAGACATAGTAATATCTGCTGTGGTGATAAGAGTTTCTGCAAAGTGCATGACCAAGGTAGATACATTTATGTTCACTTGTTCTAAAAGAATAGTTCATCTGTTTGTCAGCTTTAATTCCTTTGTGGAGAAGGGCAAATTTTTAATTCCTTAGGCATTGTGACTGTGGCATTTAGCCTTCTAGCCAAGAAGAGTAGCATCAGCGTTTGGAGTTGTTGAACATGTAACCCCAAATTCAAAAATTCCCAAGATCAAGAGTTTAGAGATTGGATCACTTTAAGAAAAAAGATGTTTTTTGGTTTTGCCTGATTCTGATATATCATGTTTTTTGGAGAAAGAAGAGTATTATTTGCATAATTCTGAGTCTCCTATTTGGAGTTATTCAGATATTACAGATCCACAAGAAGGGGATTGCTTGTTTAATATCCCCCCAAATGAAACCCTATGGATTATTACTATCTCCAGGACTATTATTACACATTAACTCCATCACAAATGGGAACCCTTTACAATTGGGAGCTCCTTTCGACATAAATTTAATAACCACCAGCAAACAAACATTCAAAATGACAATTGAGAATGGCATCTGGGGCAGTTAGGAGGCTCAGTGGATAGAGCATGGAATCTCGAATCAGGCTGAGTTCAAACCCAGCCTCAGATATACACTACTTACCTAGCTATATGACCTTAGGCAAGTCACTTAGCACCATTGCTTTGCAAAAACTGAGAGAGAGAGAGAGAGAGAGAGAGAGAGAGAGAGAGAGAGAGAGAATGGCATCTAGCATCTGACATCTAGAGATAGCCTTAGAGTCAAGAAAACTTGCTTCCCAGGTTTGTGTCTGACAAGTACTGACTATGTGATTATGGGCTAGTCACTTAACCTTTTAGTGCCCCCCCAAGCACCCTCAGAGATAAGAGTTCTTAATCTCTGGTGTGTCATAGACTCCTTTGGCAACCTGATAGTCTATAGACCTCTTCTCAGTTAAAAAGCCATAGCCTTACAAAGAAAAGCAATTGTGTTTGACATACAGTTTTCAAGTTTTTATTTTTTTTAAATATTTATTTAACTATTTTAAACAATCAAGCAAGTTCATGAAACTCAGTTTATGAGCCCTTGCTAAAAACTTTTATGTTGCATGGGTATAGGAAGTTTCTTTGCTGAAATTATAGATGCTGACCTTTCCTCAAATACATTTTTCAATTCTGGAATCATAATCAAATCAATACAACCATTGCTACTGAAAAGCTGTGTCAGTCCCAGTAACTTCACTTCTTGTAACTTTCTAAACTAAAATACCATGCTCTTGCTGCCACTCCCCTATATGTTTTGTCTCCTTTTAGAATATAATTTCCTGGAATACAGGAACTATCTTCGCTTTATATTTGTAGCTACAGAAGTCAGCTTGGCACATGGTAAATGCTTAATAATTTTTTCATTCAACAAAATTTCTTTGTATTATATGTAATTTCTTAGGCATAATAATATTTCATTACTTTAATATGCTAATTTAATATTCTTTGGTCATTATACATATGGATGGTTCTAATTTGTTGTTATTAAAATAAAACTTCTAGGAAAGTCTTGACATAGAAGAAAGTACTCATAAGAATGGGGTCCAGTTCCTTCCTCTTACATTTACTAAAATCGGGTAACTTATGGTAAATCACTTAAATTCCTTGGGTCTCAGTTTCTTCATCTATAAAAATGGGATAAGTGATGCCTGGTATATAACTCTCACAGGGTTGTAAGGTTTAAATCTGGCAGTACAACTTAAGCACTTTGTAAACTTTACAGTAAAAAAAATGACAGCTATTATTATTAGTAACTCTTTTTAATGTGGGATTGTTTTTTTTATTTCAACAATATCTTCAGTATATAGTTGAAACATTAGGAAATCTTGGACATACAAACATGTGCCTATGAACATTTATAACTACCAAATCATTTTTCCACATCAGTGTTATAGAATGCTTTTTTTTTTCTACAGCTCTGATGGCATTGAATTTTTAACTCTCCATTTCAATATAATAAATGCAAAAGTGATTTCTCAAAGATGTTTTAATTTTTATTTCTTCAATTAGAGATTATACAATTTTTCAAATGATTATTGATAATTTACATTTTTGCATTTGAGAATTGCTTTATTCATATCTTTTATTCACTGGGGAGTTGATCTTACCTATGTAAGTTTATCATTTCCATATAACTTTTGGACATCAGAAATAATGATTGTCAAGATAGTTTTCCTAATCTCTTTCCTTTTTGTTCTGGATGCATCATAATTTCCTATCTCTTCCATGATGTCTTTCCTGATCCTCTGCTGGTAGTGCCTTTCCTAAAATTATGTTTTATTTATATTGTGTATATTTTGTATTTGCTTATGTGTATGTTATTTCCCTTATAGAATAAAGGATTGATTTAGTGTTCTAAAGTTATCTATTTTTAGATAAACAAATACATTTATTTTGTTCCCTATGATTTTTTAACCGCATAGATTTTAAGAACTTTTTGATATTACTGTTTTTGAAGAGTAGTAAAATTTTCCATAGTCTGATAGTGCTAGGCCTGGAGTCAGGAAAACTGGAGTTCAAAACTGACCTCAGACACTTATAGTTGTATGACTCTGTAGCAGTCCCTTAACTTCATCTATAAAATGAGCTAGAGAAGGAAATGGCAAGAAGACCCAAAATATGGTCACAAAGTATCAGGCACACCTGAACAACAACATTTATATAGTTCATCATTGATTGCATCCAATTTTAAAATTTAAAGAGCAGCACTAAAGGTATTTTGCTATCTTGTCCTCAAAATTTAGCTTTTTTGTAAAGGACCTCCAATTATTTTACTTTTTTCAAAGGTGAAATTGTTTACCCTCCTTCTTTCTCATCACTTTCTGCTTCTTCTTTTAGAAAAATTATCTATTTTGAGATTCAATTATTTGTTCATTGTTTTTCAGAAGGAAGTTTTGTGCAACATTTGAGTGAAGAAGGAAAACACTTGAACAATCTTGAACAGGTAAACTCCAGGAACATTTGAATGGATTCACTTGGCAAGTTTGTTTGAACACAAGAAATTGTTAAATTCATGATTCCATTTTCAAATTTGGAAAAATAATTTGCCCATGGTGGATTCCTATGCCTAACTGATAAGGTCAAGTTATGTCTTAAGTAGATCACTTGTATGCTATATCATCAGACTATTGATTTTTTTCTTATGAAAAATAGCCCAGTTTGTATATACCAGTGAAAATTCAGTGTAACAGTGAAACAGTTTAGCAATTTAGCATCATCTTTCCTACCAAAATAAATTAATATAAACAGTATCTTTCAGAAAACAGATTTGTAATGACCTTTAAAGCATAAGCATAAATCTGAAATTTAAGGAATTGTTTTTGTGAACTTCCTTTGCTATGAAGTAATGTGTAAAAGACCTTAGTTGAAATGATACATTACAAAATTGATTTGTTTGTAGTCAGCTGTTAAATAAAGGTATGTACAGCAATAGCAGGTACCTCTGTATGTATTTATATAATGTTGAAATAAAAAAATGTGAAATATTCATAAAATTTTCATCTTGTACAGCAAAAAATAAAATGTAAATATGAAAAATGATTTCTGTGTTGCATTTAATTTCCAAAGCATTTCAAATTTTATTTATTTATTTATTTTGTTTTTGCTGGGAAATAAGTTAAGTGACTTGCCCAAGGTCACCCAGCTAAGCAATTATTAAGTGTCTGAGGTCAAATTTGAATTCGGGTCCTCCAGAATCCAGGAAGTGCTTTATCCATTACATCACCTAGCTGCCCCTCATTTAAAATTTATTAATACTATATTCAACATATTTTAATGTTTGAGTGAAAAATCGTTTAGTAAACATTTAGTATAAGTTAAGCACTGGGCTTAAAGTACAAACATGAAGAAGTCTTTGCACTAGAGAGGCTTGTATTTCCAGTAAGACAACACATAGAGGGAAGCAGTGACCAAGGAGGGGTAATTTGACTGTAAAAGTTATTGGGATCATGATTCTAGAACTGGAAAGGGAAAGGAGGGTGGGTGGTATGGTAGTGGACAATATACATGTAGCAAAGTAGCTGAGGAGAAGATGTCAAGGAGTTTAGTGACACATGGAAGGAGCCCTCTTACATATCATTCAAGCAAGAAGCATCTATTAAGTGCTTTCTGTGTACCAGGAACTATTCTAGGTACTGAAGATACAAATACAAAGGATGATCTCTGGGACAGGAGGACCCCAGGGTGAGAGTTCCTTCTGGCCATGGTCTTACTTCAGGTGACAAGGTGAGTAGGTCCTCTTAGAATAGAGAAAACCCTTATTAATCAAGTTGGGGGGGCACCAAGGCAGCTATTTTCTTTACCCTAAATCCTGGGCATTGATTTGATGGACTACTGCAAAAACTGTGTATGATGTAGAAATGATGAAAATGGTTAACATTTTAGCTGCCCTTAGGGGTTTACATCAAGTTTTTCTAACAGCTATTTGCTATATAGTATTATTATCTTCATTTTACAGATGAGGAAAATGAAACTCTTAAAAACCAAATGACTTTTGACTGGTCCTACAGCTAATGTCAGGATTGGCTTGGGTTTCCTAAAGATTCTAAAGGTTTGTTCTACTTTGCCATATTGTGACTAATCCCCTATTAGTCCTAAACTGATTGATTTGTATCCAGTTTATTACACTGTTTGGTTCCATGGCAACATCTTGTGATATTTTTGATTTATGTCCCTTGGGATCATTGGTGCTATTGTAGAATGTTTTTTCCTATAGTTATAGTAAAAATATTAAACCTGAAATGTTACTAAGATTTGAAAGAAAAATTATTTCTATCAATTTGTGATGTTTTTCAAATATGAACTTTTGCAAAGGTCAAAAGGAAAAAAATTATATGTATGTATATATATATATATATTGTATACAGTGAAAATAAGGTAGAACATGTAATCCTGATTTTATTCTTGGCTTCTAACTTTAAAATTTAAATTAATGAGATCCAATTGCAATTTGACAGCACACTGTGCTAGGAGGTGGGAGAAACACAATGCCAAATAGGATACAAAAGCCTTCCTTTGATTAAACTTGACAGTTTGGAAGTGACTGAAGGTTCTTGAAGGTCATACCAGTGAAATATTTACAACTCCAGTAGGTTCGGTCAGTTCAGTTTAATGAATGTTAAGTATGATGAACTGTATTGTAAAAAACCCACCAAAGAAAAATGAAACAATTCTGCTGTTGAGATATTTACATTTTAATGTGGATTATATAACATTCTATATAAGTAGACTATAATATAATATAATTTGAGGATGGAGAGAACACATAGACACATACACACAAATGGAAGAAGTCAAGGAAGACTACTTGAGAGAGCTGTGATGAAAACTGAGTTTTGGAACAAGTTAAAGACTGAGAGGCAAATTGAAGAGTAAGTATGTTCCAAGTGTAACCCTCCCTCTGGGGTTCCTTCCATTCACACTGAGGAATCAAGTTCCCCATAGGGCTTGTGGCTAGCTATATCTCCCTCCTCAAGTCTCTTCAGAATTCAAAACTCATCCAAAAAGAGGATTGTGCTCAGTTAAAAACTAAAAGAAAAAGAGATCCAAAACAAGTTTTAAAAGAGTTCCAAAACAAGAATGAGACTCTTGGATTGGGTACTTAGAATTGATTACCTCGAGCCAAGAAAACTTTATCTTTATGGATTTGTAGTTCTTAAGGTATCTCACAATAAAGCAAACTGTTAGTTTAGGTCTATTTAGAAGCAAATCAATGTTTGTTAGTGAGGCACCAGCATTTTAAGGATGTAAAATCCATACTTGTCACATCAACTCCAATATCAATATGTGTAAAGGATTAAGCATTTAATTGTGCAAAACTCAACTTAAAAGGAATGGATATAACTATGGTAAAACTGATTATATAATTATAATAACATTTTTAAAATGAGTTTTTTCCTCCTAGATATTAAAACTAGATAAGCTAATAACAGAGGGATAGCTGCCCCCTTTGCCTGCAGTTCTCTCTCTCTCTCTCTCTCTCTCTCTCTCTCTCTCTCTCTCTCTCTCTCTCTCTCTCTCCTCATCTCTGCTTAGAATGTTCTCCAGTCACAACTAAAATCCGACCTTCTATAAGAAATCTATCCCACCCCCTTTTTATTCTAGTGACTTCTTTCTGTGGTTTATTGAGAATTTGCAAGCCCCTTATAAAATTTCTCTCTCTCTCTCTCTCTCTCTCTCTCTCTCTCTCTCTCTCTCTCTCTTTTTTAGTTTTTGCAAGGCAATGGGGTTAAGTAGCTTGCCCAAGGCCACACAGCTAGGTAATTATTATGTGTCTGAGGCTGGATTTGAACTCAGGTACTACTGACTCCAGGGCCCGTACTCTATCCACTGCGCCACCTAGCCACCCCCTCTCATACTATTCTTAAGAGAAGATGGAGAAATGTAAATTAGACAATAATGCAAATAGAAATATTCAGGAGTAGTTGAACAGATGGACTCAAAAATAATAGTCTTTAATAACTTTAATGTCTGCTTGCTTGGAGGTCTCTAGTGGAGTGCCCAGGGATCTGTACTTGCCTTAATATTGTTTAACATTGATATCAGTGACTTGGAAAAAGCAGTAGACATTATGCTCTTCAAAGCTGGGCAGGATAGTATGACAGAACCAGAAACCAAAAAGATCTTGACTGGCTTAACATCAAGGTTAATCTGAGAAGAAATCCAATAGGGATAAATGTAGAGACTTCTATTTTAAACTCTAAAAACAACTTCACAAGTACAGTATAAGGGAGATATAGTCAAATAGCACTTTTTCTGAAAAAATCTAAGGATTTTAGTGAACTGCCAAAGCCTAATAATGAATCAACTAAAATGTAGTAACTGAAAAAAAGGTAATGTTATCTTGGGCTACATTGAAAGAGGCATAGCTTCTGGAATGGGGAGATGAAAGTCTTAATGTATTCCACTGTTTTTAGACTATATCTGGAATTTTTTATTGAGGTGGGGCATCATAGTTTAGTAAGGACAGGATAAATTGAAAAAATCTGAACACATGCAAACAAAGTGGTCCTTAAGTTCATGGGTGTGAATATCAGTTAAATGAACTTGGGATGTTAGCTAGGAGGAGGGCCTGAAGAATTGAAGACAGAAGGAAATGATAGTGTCTTGACATGAAAGTTGTCTTTTCATGAAAGATAATCATGTAGAAAAGGCATTAGACTTGAGTTGAGTTTGTTTTTTTTTTTTTTTGGTCTCTTTGACATACCAAAGATCCTTTGACTTTGAGTAGTCCTATGATCAGACTTATGCCTTAAAAAGATTATTTTGTCATTTGGACTGAGAACTGATCGATAATTCAGAGGAGAGACTTGTAAGAAGTAGACTAACAAGAAGCTTTGACAACTGTCAAAGAGATCATAAGGATGATGTCTCTGAGAAAAGAGAGAGTAGAAAGAGATGTTACAGAAATATATGGCAACTATATTTTTTAAGGTGGTAAAGTAGACCATCTGAGAATTTTGGTACTTCAGGGGAGAACATGTCTACAGGGACATGTGGTCAGTTGGGAAAATGACAAGGATGGCTATACAGCAATAAGCATCCAGTTTACATAAAATAACATGAATTTATTAGGACCCTAGTCAGCATAATTGTATCATTTGCTCTGAAACATTTAGTAGTTGAAGAGCTGGAGCAGATAGTCAGACATCACAGGGCTGAAGACTGTCAGAACATGAATATCACTGAGAAAGTAATAAGGAAGGGATTAATTCAGAGATGGAGAATATCTAATAGCTAAACTAGTTAATTTGGGCATTCAGTAAAGCTTGTGAAGGGAGGAAAGTGAGGCCATAATTGAGTAATTGGCTGGAAGGAATAGGCTGAAATGGGGTGGTGAAGGAAGATATGTAACATGAGGAAGAGGATGGGGAGGGGAAGAGATAGAGTATCCCTCATGTAGCCATGAATTAGAGTTGGGAGCATAAATCCTTGGGAGATGGAAGAGTACAGGGTGGGAGGTAAAGAATTTGAAACCTCATTTTTATAAAGTTTTTTTGGGAAAACAGACTATCTTTTAAATGTGCCAACTTAGGCTACTTCTTTAACATATCCAGATCATTTTAGCTTTGCCAAGAAAACTTTCAAGTTAACATGTCCATGTCATCTCAATATTAGCAGCACCATTTGGTGATCTGCTGATCTTTAATGTGGAAGTCCAGAATTTGTCTGGGATTTACATATTATAGGACCAAAAGGTCAGTTTAGATGGCTTCTCTTCATTCAGCACATATTACTAGGATGTGGAGAAGAAAGCCAATATCTGTCAGCAAAAGACAGAATAGAAGGAATTTGAAGGGAAAGAAAGTTAGGATGAAGAGGAGTTGGTGATTGAACAACGGTTTCAGAAAAAGGAGAGAGGAAAGGTGAGGATCAGAGTGTAGAGGAAAGGGATTTTTTACTTTGATGGCTGGAGACAAAAATCACAGAGATTTGAAGAGCTGTAGGGGGAAATTTGTTAGCTATAGGGCAAAATACCTATGAGTCAAATGGATATTTGCTTGATGGTAATGGCAATCCGAGAAGGTGGTATAGAGAAAAAAAATCAGAAATTATGGCAACTAGAGAAGTCAAATCAAGTAAGCTTTGAATAGAGGGAGCCCAATGAAAAACTTTGCTATTAAAAGACCGGTCTAGAGATGCAAATCAATTGCTGAGGATGAAAGTCTTTAGCTGAGGTAACCATTAAACAGAAAAGATAAAGTCCCAGCCTTCTTAGAGTTAACATTCAATAAAGGGCTGGTGGAGTGAGGTTAGACATATACTTTAGTAAATATAATATAAAATGAAAGAGGACCATGATCAAAGTTGGGAAGACCTTAGTTTCTGTGCTACCTTTGACATACTTTTTTCTATGGGGAAGTTGATTGATTTTGCCTATTTTTGACTTCTCTTTCTTTTTTTCATTTTGTTATAATGAGTGGCTGGCTCTTTGAGATGGGAGGAGGTGGAATAGAATGGGGAATTTTATGTGAGATAAAAAGAAATTATCAATAAAAAATGTTTAAAAACTAGATTGAAGTAAAAAAACAGAACATCTCTGTCTCCCTTCTGCATTCTTTTAAGACTAGTGAGCATCATCACCGTTTCTTCCTTTTTACTCCATTTACAGCAGACTGGCGTTCACAACCCCTTACTTTCTCTGGGACCTTGTTCCCAAACCTGCCTCCTTATATATTTCTTCAGTCTCTGTCTCTCTCTGTCTCTGCCTGTTTCTCAGTTTCTTTTTTTTTGTTCCTGTCTTTCTACCCTTGTCTCAGCGCAGATTCCTTCCAATCTCCCTAAAGAAGCATTTCCTTGCTCCTCCTGGTCCCCTCTTTCTCCTCTTCTTTGTCAATCCCATCATGCGCCGTTTCCGAGGTCGTAGAGCGAGACCCCTCGCAGCTGCGCACAGCTGACTGACGGCGGGGGAGGGGAGGGCGGAGGGATGAGCCTGCGCACTGTGGGAGTCCTCGGCAGAGGGCGCTCCCCGGGGGTCGGCCGACCTAGCGTAACTCTCGCGAGATCCGAGACTTCCTGCGAAGGGACCGGAAGGAGCTCTTTCGGTGCATGGCCACCTCCTGATTTACCTGCATCCGCACGCTGAGGAGCTGCCCCGCTTGGCACCATGCAGTCAGACGACGTAAGTCTCCCCGGCCTTCACTCAGGCGACGTAGGAGGAGATGCGACCCCGTTCCCTTTCCCGTGCCGGGCAGAGGGTGACCCCGGCGGCTGTCCCCAAACCAAGCCACTGGGTGAAGCCGCCCCGAGGCCCGCTCTGCCCTTAGGAGGAGGCCCGGAGTCCACGCGCGCGGACCGTGGCTTGCAATGTGTTCCAGCCCCGACCCCGACCCCGACCCCTGACCCGTGACCTCCGACCTGCTACCCGTCGGTCAGGGTAGAAGCTCTTACTAGGGTATAGTAAAGCTGTTCGCTCTCTCAGAGAAAGAAGTAGGGGGAAAACAGGAAAACAGAAGGACCCAGATGCATCTGTGACATCATTCTGGCGCTTCTCCCCCAGGCTGGAGGCCTGCCCCGGCTGTCCTGTCAAGTGTTACCTTAGTTCCTTCCCCTCCCCCTTTCCCAACTCGTGAAACAAGGTGAGGAAACCCCCCCGAAGTCGTAGCCTGGATCGATGTACACACTTTGACACTTGGAATCGATTTTTTTCTTTTTAAAAAAATACATTTATTTTCTCAACTACGCGCAAAGATAGTTTTCAACATTCATTGTATTGTAAGGTTTTGAGTTGTGCCTCCTTCCTCTCCCCATTCTTTCCCTCTTAATCTAGGTTATACATCTATAACTTGTGTTAAACTTATTTTAGAACTTATTTTTTGTTGGAATGAGCCCTCAAGTGATGAACTTAAATGATGTTGGTATCTTTTTGTGTTTTATTTTGATTCCTGTATTCAGGAGATAACGGGTAGATATCCTTGGCTTTCGTTACCATCATTCTAGGCTTGGAGGCTCCTAATTGGACATATTTTATATCCTTAACACTAGCAGGGAACTCTATGTATTTCAAATCGAGGTCCAGAGAGACTAATTGACTTGATCAAGGGTGCTTAGAATATGAGGTAGCTGGGAGTCAGACTCAGGTCCTTGTATTGTCCACCTAGTAAAGACCTTGAGACTGACAAGTTTATTTTCGCTTTTATATCCTAAGCTCCAAGCCAG
Organism: Macrotis lagotis; assembly: GCF_037893015.1. Lineage (NCBI taxonomy): Eukaryota > Metazoa > Chordata > Mammalia > Peramelemorphia > Peramelidae > Macrotis > Macrotis lagotis. The sequence goes on from NC_133658.1 coordinate 132,833,297, forward strand.
ACTACATAAAAGATGCTTCACAAATGTTTGGTGACTCAGTTTATTCTTAACATTACTCTTTACTTGATTTGATTATCTCATTTCTTCCTCACAACAATGCTGCAAGGTAGGTGCTGTTATTGTCCCCATTTTACAGATGAGGAAACTAAAGCAGAGAGGTTAAATGACTTAACTGGTGTTAGAGACTAGTTTGGAACTCAGGTTGAACTCTGGTGCCACCTAGATCCCATGTAAACTCTTCCCCAAGGCCACTGCATACTTAATACTGCTGCTTTATGCATGAATTTAGCCAGGCTGCTTTTTTTTGCTTAAGAATGTTCAATTCTTCCCTTTTGCCTAACATGGTTTTATTTGCCAGATAACTAGGTGGCACAATGGACTTGAAATCTGGCTTTAGATGCTTACTAGCAGTGGCACCTTGAGCAATCATTTAATCTTTTTCTTCTTCAATTTTCTGTCTGTAAAATTTGAATAACAATAATAGTACCTTTCTCCCTTTAGACTGCTTAAGGGAGAGCTGCTTAAAGTTTCACATTTAGCAAGTGACACAGCTAAGTATTGATCTGACTCCAAAACCAGCATTCCTTGCATCCTCTGATGCTTCACAATCCCAGCCCTTAGGCAGCATGTATTTTTATGTACCTACAAGATATAGACAGAAAGGATATAGACTGAAAGGGGAAGGTATTAGCAGCTAGAAGGAGTGGGTCTCCTGGGAAAGGTCTCCTACATGGGCTTTGATCTGAGTCTTGAAGGAAGTTAGGAAAACTACAAGGCAGAGATGTGGGCATAATATTCTAGGAATAAGGGATATCTTGTGTAGTTGTAGAATAGGCAGATGAAATTTAAGGCATTGTCATTAGGTCATTGTAGCCTTATTATTGAGTATGGCTATATATATATATATATATATATATATATATATATATATATATATATGGAGCGGTGGGGAATAAGGCATAAGAACATTGGAAAGGTAGAGAGGTATAAAACTCTGTAATTGCCTGATAGAATTGTACTAGATAATCTTCCTTCTTCATCTGATATGTGATTCTAAATCCTACCTATCTTTTAAAGACTCATTTGAAATGCCACCTGTTCCATGTAGGTTCCCTAATTCTGCCCCCCCATTAGTAAATATCCTTCCTCTTTTCTCATTCCCTCCCTTAGGACCTTGAATATCATTTGATTTGGACTCTACATATTTGAAGCACTGTCTTGTGAACAGAGTGCCTTCACAGAGTGCCTGTGAAAACTCCAGTTCATACTCTGTGGTCCTGGGCATTTGTGTTCTATGCTTTGGGGGCAGTGCTCCAGCATTTACTCTTTTGACTGATGTATGCTGGGTTTTTATAAGGGAGTATTCTCATCTAAGCTATGTTTGCAAAAATCACAAGATTTTCCCCATATTTACATATACCCTTATGAAAAATAAATCTCTCAGATCATGGTTGACTTGTGATGATGATTTTGGGGATTGGGAAATCAGATTGATACTTTTTCTGTCTTCAAAAGTTAGACCATTTACCAAACTTTTTCCTTTTATCTTAGTACCATAGCAGTTAGAGCTGCAAGGATCCATAGAACTTGACCCTCTCATTTTACAGATTGACATCTAGATGGGGAAAATAACTTGCCTGAGGTCACTTAGGTAGTTTACTGAGACATCCATATTCAGCTCCTCTGACTCTTAGGGTTATTTCTACCCACTACTTCATATTGTCTCTCATCATTTCTAAATGTTTCTTCAAACCTGTTTTCTTCTGTAAGGTAGGGTTTGTGTGTTTATGTCAGTCAGAACTACTAAAGGCTATTTTTCCTTTTGTCTTTGTAGGTTATCTGGGATGTGCTTGGAAATAAGCAGTTCTGTTCTTATAAATTAAAGTGAGAATCTAATTTTCTAATTTTGGTGTTGGGGAGTGGGAGGCTTCCTAGTAGAATACTAGCAGTTCATATTACTGTCGCTTTTTGCTTCTTCCCCTTAGAACCAAGACCCAAAACTTTTGTCGAAATGAATACAACCTGACGGGATTATGTAACCGTTCTTCCTGCCCATTAGCAAATAGTCAGTATGCTACCATCAAAGAAGAAAAAGGTAAAAAACTCAGTTTTTTATTCTTTATAGGATTTATGAATCTCTTCTGGGTATCATTGTTCATAATAATAATGGCAGATACTCTTCTATTTCTCAGGTCAGTGCTATTTGTATATGAAGGTGATAGAACGAGCAGCTTTCCCTAGGCGCTTATGGGAGCGGGTAAGATTTAGAGATGAAAAAAGAAGAGAAGTCATTTGCTTGTCCTGCCCCATTGTTGTTTTAGTCATATATCCATTATGAAATACAACAGCCGAAACCTTATTGTTATCTATTTGAAAGATCTTTTGAGAACTTTTCTCATAGAAAGTATAATTGGCAATTTAAAAAATAAGACCTTTCCATTTTCTATGCCTACCTTAAGTTGGTTTTTTTGTTTGTTTGGTTTTTTTTTTTTTTTTTTTTTTGGTTTGACAGGTCCGACTCAGTAAAAATTATGAGAAAGCTCTGGAGCAAATAGATGAAAATCTTATTTATTGGCCTCGATTCATTCGGCACAAATGTAAACAGCGGTTCACCAAGATCACCCAGTACCTGATTCGAATCCGTAAACTTACTTTAAAGCGACAGTAAGTGCTATAATTTCCCTCCCCTCCCCCCTTTATTCTTTTTGATTCTTGATTCACTGTACTTTCACTACACTGTAGTCCTTTGAAGACTTTGGGTTTGACACTAAGTAGTCTTTTTGGACAAGTTAAGGAAAAGAGAACAAAGGAAAGACAAAGAATATTTTGTAAAGTTGAAAAGAGTAGCTTAAAGTGGAAAAGTGGTTAGAGTGCTGGGCCAGAAGTCAGGAAGACTCAAGGCTACCAAATTCTTGTGAAAAATTATGGATCTATTACTGCACCCCTCCCCCATCCCCCAAAAAGAAAAGAAAAGTGATCCAGAGAATATTAGTAACTATTTATATGCCTTTCTCAACTCTGTTGTTGTTCAGTCATATCTGTTTTTTCATAATCCTATTTGGGGTTTTCTTGGCAAAAATATTGGAGTGGTTTACCATTTCTTTCTCCAGATAAGGAAACAGGCAAACAGGATTAAGTGACTTACCCAGGGTCACACATGTAGGAAATGTATGGCCAGATTTTAGCTCAAGATGTCCCTGGCCACACTCCATTTCTGGTATTCATAAACTTTTCTTTCTTCCTTTTTCAAAGCTAGAAAAATGATTCATTATGACTTTTTTCTTGGATTTCCCCATCACCATATCTGGTGCATTTTTCAATATTTTCTTTCCCCTGTTAAAACCCTCAGAATACAACAGTCAATTTCTCAGATCTTCTATTTTCCTAATTTAACTCCTTCAAAGCTCTTTGAAGACATTCTAGTTCTTAAAAATCTCTTGTTTCATCTCACTTCTCCCCCCTTCCCCCCACCTTCCAATTGCTTGTTTTACCATTTTTATGTCTTGACTCTTGGATTTGCGTTTCAAAGTTCCTCCACAGCTCTAGTCTTTTCATCTGAAATGCTTCAAAGTCCTTTATTTTATTAAAGGTTCATTTCCTCCCCTTGTAGAATTATACTCAATTTTGTAGGCTAAATTATTCTTAGCTATAAGCTTTTTGAAAATTGTTCCTAGGCTCTTGTTTATAGTCAGAACTGCCAGGTTTTGTGTGATCCCAACTTTCCATTTCTCTTCTTAGAGTTTTTATGTTATCCTGGACACAAGATTTTAGTAGATTCTACAGGTCTTTGGCTTCTAGTTTCCTACTCTTAAACTATGTTTTCCAATGTATTTTTCTTTTCCCTGTCCTATATTCAACTTTGCATTAAAGTCACTAACATTAAAATATATGCTGACACTCAAATCTATGATTTTGTTCTATTGCAACCTATCTATGACTTAGTAGATCCATTGTAGGGAGTTACCTGAGACACATAAAATATAAATGGTTTAGCCAGGTTCACATATCAAGTATATGTTAGAGTTGGCATTTGTACCCAAAGTTTTCTGAGACTTCAAGCTCAGCCCTCTACCATGCTGCCTTATGAATTAAAACTTTTGATGATTTAATTTGAAGGGTGTGGCACCTCTGTGGCAAGGCTTCAAAATTTTTTTCGTATCATGGACCCCTTCTCAGAATAATGTTTTTAAATGTCTACAATAGAATACATAGGCTTACAAAGAAAATCAACAGTATTGCAAAACAATTATAAGACTTTAAGAAGCAAGTTCATGGACCCAGGTTAAGAACATGTTCTATGGCATATTGGAGAAAAAGCTGCAGTTATCTAATGATTATCATAATGCATATTATATATATTCCATGTACTATAAGAGGATTGGCATGTCCAGTAAAAAGATATTTCATTGTCTCTGGGTATACAGTATCGTGAAACCAACTCCCAACTCCTTTATTTTTCTTTTCAAAGAGCACCTTTGATCTATCATTTTGTTTAATTACAATTTTCTTTTGTCTTTAGATTTCATATATAGAAATAAAGGTTAGGTTGATTGAGATGATTCAGACTCTCTGGGATTGTCCACTTATCACTACTCCCAGCACCAGGGTTGACTTTATAGAACCCTTGCTCAAAACTGCAAGCCCTTAAGGCACGATGGAACCTGCCAGAGTTTGTGCTTGATGATAATAGTCTTAAAATCCCCAAACCACCTCCAGGCCACATTGAGTCACCTGAATGAGATTCTGTGGAAATTGTAGACTTGTCTGTTGGGCCAGATCCTAGAAAGTCATCTCTTGTCTCCTTCATTTTGTAAGAGAGTAGAAAAATTTATTATTCCCTAATTAATTTGGATTTCTCTCTTAATAGGAGGAAACTTGTTCCCTTGAGCAAAAAGGTGGAAAGGCGTGAAAAAAGACGAGAGGTAAGATTATCTTGGAGCAAAGGGAAGGGACTTCTGAGAATGGTTTGATTAGATTTGCCTCTGAGCTGCCCAAAGTTCAGATTTCAGTTGGAAAAAGAAGTATTGCTTTATCCCACATTGTTGATGTAATACCAAGTTTATTATCCCATGATTTTTATCTCAAATGAAGTGTTGGAATTTTTTGGGTTATATGGAGTAAACCAGAAAAAAAAGCACATTAATAGTTTGTTCTGGGATTGTTTGTTCTTTTGGAGATTACTTAGCATTTTTATAAGAAACAGTTAAAGGTTATCATTGTGATACATTCCTGACTACTTGCTCTCTCCCAGGTTCTAGTTTCATATGTCCAGCTTAGTGTCCTACCAGCTTGTTAAGCTCATCATGTCTGAAACTGATCTCACTCTTCTTGTTTCATTCCCCAGACTATTTCTTCTTAACTTCCTTATTTCTGTTAATCCAGAGATAGAGTCAGTAGACCTGAAGTTGGGAGGTTCAAGTCCCAAATTCCCTCAACCCTGTCCCATTCTTACTAGCTTTGCGATCCTGGACAAGTCCTTCACCTCTGCCTGCTGATCAGTTCTATTTGTAAAATGGAAGCAATAACAGCACCTGCCCCCCCCCCCCCCCCCGGGTTCTTATGGGACTCAAATAGGGTAATATTCTTAAGTGTCGTTTCAAACTTTAAAACAGAATTTAGAGGTTGGCTATTATTATCAGTGTCATCAACTTTTTGTCTTTCTAAATTTCATGCATCTCAGTAATTCATCAGTAATAAAATCAAATTTTATCACATTTTTCTGACCTTTCTACTACCATTCTAATTCTGGCTCTTCTGTTAGGGATTGTTAAGAACTTTGCCAAGCCTGTTATTTGACTTCCAGTATCTAACCAGTTCATTCTAGGTATTTTGAGGCTCATAAGTAAGTCAATTGTTTTGTAGATTTTTTAAAGTGTAACAGAAACATCTCCTTATTAATAATATAGTTGCTTTACAGGGTGGTGTAGCTTTAATTTTCTGGCCTCATTGCCTAGGTATATGTCTTCTGTGTTAACTATGCCAAACTGGTCACCTCAGTGTTCCTTAAATAGCCCTTCTCATTATTCTCCTTCAAATATAATTTGTTATAGTTAAACTGAATGATTTCTCACCATTTCTTAAACAATCCTCTTTGCTTCTTTTCATGCTTTTTTTCCCCATTGACTTTCTTGCCCCAATCCCCCTTCTTTTATCTATCCAAATCCTAATCTATTTTCTTTCTTTGAATTCTAAAGTAAGCAGTTAGCATGTTGTACTTCTTCCTTGTGTAGGGTTCCTTTTTTTAAAATTTTTGTTTCTTCTGTATTAGAATGGTACTTAAGGGCAAGTATCCTGTCTTATTGCTATTGGTATCCTTATTAGTGCTTTAAATATACTTAGCACACCATAAAATTTGAGCTGAACATAAGCTTGATATCTTCTTTCAGGATGGCCAGTGATTGGTAAAGATGGGCTGACCAGAGGGTGAAAGTAGGGTAATTTAGGGAGAAGAAATTCAGCACTGGTATTTGGCCTGTGAATTTGGTCTTTTTATCCTTTCTGCTATGCTTTAAATCATGTCTCCAGTGATGTCTTTATTTTACACAAGTAAAGTTTGTTTTTGACAAACTACAACTCTCTACATATTCATGTGTTAAAAATATGTTTTCTAATTAGTCTTTTAGAAAATGAAATTAGAAGGACCTTGCTTTAGGGTGATGAATTTGTGAAAACAGATCATTATGTAAAGGCTTCTAATTCATCGTATTCTTTAGCACCATTACATTTTTTAGAACACTAATGTTAATGGTGACTGTTCCTAGTCTTTGCAAAGTTGAGGGCCCTGAATTCCTCCGACCTAGAGATTCCTTGCTTAAACATGTGCAGAGCTCTTTGCATGTGAAATGGTTTTGTCCACATTTATCTTTTTTCACATTTTTTTAATTTTAAAATTAATTTTAAATTTATGTACAAAATAAGAAACGGGAAAAAAATTGCCATGTTCACAGCAGAACGTGAGAGTATTCAATATAAATCAATAAATTTCCATTTCAAGAAAAGTTTTATAATAAATATTAGACATTAATACATTCAAAGCTGTCTTAAATTTCTTTGCTTCTTTGTAGTTTTCATTCTCTCCTGTGCACTTTTTTACTTTATTCCTCTTTGCCCCTGCAAGAAGGTTATAAATTAGTATGGATAGTTATGTGTATATGTGTATGGGTATGTGCATGTGTATATGTATGTGTACATATACAGATATCTATAAACATATACACATGTATATGAGTATATATTTATATACTCATACACATACGTAAAATCGGACCCTGCTTATTTTCCCTTGTCACCTGTTTCTCTAAGGGTGGGTAACATCTTTCCATGTTTTCCTAAATCAACCAGTTCCTCATTTCACAGACCCAGAGCAATATTCCATTCTAATCACATTCTGAGAGATTGTTGATGAAAATCTTTCCCCAGTTTTCTACATTCCTTTTATTCTTGGTTGCATAGGTTTTATTTATACAAGAAAATCTTAATTTAAAATAATCATTATCGATTTTATACTTCAATAGTGCTCTCATAATGTGATTTAAGGTATGATAGTTCCAAATCTGCTTCCTTTATACCTTTTTTCCCTGGTTTCTTTGAAGTTCCTGACCTTTTGTTCTTCTAAATGAACTTTGCTGTTGTGTTTTTCTAACTCAGATTTCTTTTAGTAATTTAACATATATAGTTAGGTAAGATTGTCATTTTAAAAAGTATATTTGCTTATTTATCAAATAAGCAATTTGTATAATATTTAAATTAATATTTTCTTATTGAGATCTAACTTTATTTGTATAAAAATATACATTTGTCTTAAAAATTATAATAAAAATATTTGTTAGGTGTTAACTTTGTAAAAAAGATTGAAATAATTTTGAAGGAGAATTTAGGAAAACAGGTTCCATGTATATGTTCTCACTGAAACTTTTTAGCTCTGTAGATTTAAGGATGCTAATTTTTTCTTTATATTGATGCAGTACTTTATTTTTCCCCTTTTAGGAAAAAGCATTAATAGCTGCTCAGCTGGATAATGCGATAGAAAAGGAATTATTGGAGAGACTAAAACAAGATACGGTAAGATATTGGATAGCAGAATGCATAGTTGGAATTTTTTTTTAGACTATTTTCCTAGCTAGGGAAAATTGGGACTCTTAATTTTTTTTGGTGAGGCATTCACAGGCAGAGAAGAAGATAGAAGAGAATCCACTGGCTTTTTCCTTATTTTCTGTAGAAGGAATTTTATGGGTTTAATATAAAAATTTGGATTCAGGGTTGACTTAAATTGAAATCTTATTTTCTTGATAACTAGTTATATAACTGTTGACAGATTCCTTGAATTATTTGAACCTTAGTTTCCTCATTTGTAAATTGTAGATGACAATGTTTTAAATTCCTCACAGCATTATTGTGAGAAAAGTAAAAACCTTTTTAAGCCATAAAACACTATAAATGGGCATTATTTTTTATTTGGTTTGATATTCATTATTGCTAATTTTATTTCTGAAAACTATTCTGTCACCCATATTTGTCATGGCTTCCATTCTATCCTGTTCCCCCCCCCAGGAAAAATCTTTTTTTTTTTTTTTTTTGTTTTTGCAAGGCCATGGGGTTAAGTGGCTTGCCCAAGACCACACAGCTAGGTAATTATTAAATGTCTGAGGCTGGATTTGAACTCGGGTACTCCTGACTCCAGGGCTGGTGCTCTATCCACTGTGCCATCTAGCCGCCCCTCCCCTGAAAATATTTTAAACCAGATTGTGCATTTCCCCATACATCATACTCAACTTCATAGAAATAATTAACCACAAGCCACCTCAATAGTTGCTCCTTAATTATCATGTACCTTGTACTTCTAGACTACTAGGAGAGGAAGAAATGGTTAGGTAATGCGTTGGTTGGAAAGAGGGATTGCAAGTACTATTGTTTGTTGTGATTAAAGCCAGATCTATGTGTTGTGTTTCTCAGTATGGTGACATCTACAACTTCCCCATTCATGCCTTTGACAAAGCTTTGGAACATCAGGAGGTTGAAAGTGACAACTCAGATACTGAAGAGAAAGATGATGATGAGGAAGAAGAAGAAGAAGAAGACGATGATGTAAATGTTATTGTCATTTTTCATACATTTACATGATTCCTCTAGAATTAATTTTTTTATTTAAGGCAATGGGGCTAATGACTTACCCAAGGTCACACAGCTTGCGTTTGATGCTGGAGTTGAACTCAAGTCCTCCTGACTCCAGGGCTGGTGCTTTTCCCACTGTGCCACCTAGCTTCCCCTAGAACTAATTTCTTATAAACAACCAGAATAACTTCTTTAATTCTTTTGCTAGAAATATTGATTTGATTTTGATTGCTTTTCTGCCACCACTGCTAATTACAGGCAGTGTCTTGCCTGTAACTAAACAGTTGCTGATGGATGCTTACATGATTTTTTTTCAGTTTATTACTGAAAGTGTTATCAAGGAACCAAATGAATTTCCTAAACTATACCTAAATTTGTGGAAGATATAGTTACCTAGCACAGGCTTCAAGATACTTTTAACCCTTATTCCTACTAGTCAAGTCACTTTAGGACAGCCAATTGAGCAAGTAGGTGTTTCTGACTACCTGGCAGGTTTCTTAGAAAATGTTTGTTATGAACAATATTTGATTTAAGTTGACTACATAGTAATTTGGGAGCCTTTTCCTACTTTATTTCTAATTCTAAAAATCTTTGTTAGGGAAATGGGAAAACATTAGTAAAACAGATAGGTTTAAACTGTTTTTACCTTTTGCTCTTCCCTCTGATCCTTTAAAACAATACCAAAAATACTAGTCAGTAATAGAAGCTAGTCAGATCCTGCTGAACTGTGGGAGGATTTTTGAATAAATCATTTTGAAATGTTTTAAAGATGTTGGCCATCTAAAACCCTGATCCTTCTGATCACGTTTTGAATTTAATGAGGATGATTTCTTTCAGGACTTGAACAAAAGGGAATTTGTGGAAGATGATGAGGTAGAAGAGAGTGACATCAGTGATTTTGAGGTAAGTTGTATTAAGTACAAAAGAGCATGTCATGGTAGTTTGGAGAGATGTTACTTTCAGAGTTAACAGGAACATTAAAAATAGACAATTTCTAAATTTTTAGAGCATAAGCCAAGAAAGTGTGGCTCTCACTGGAGGTAGTGGACGGGGACAGAAGGGACGTTGTAATCATCAGTCCATGTGTTGCAGTGATAACCTTTATTTTTACTTCTTACTAGGATATGGATAGATTAGAAGCTACCAGTGAAGAAGATCAGGAGAAATCATCCAGTGAAGAAGAAAAAGCTGCTACTGCCAAACACAAAGGCAAAGCCCCATTGAAAGGCCCTGTGAAGAGGAAACGAGCCTATGTGGAAATAGAGTATGAGCAGGAAACAGAAAGATCAGCCAGACCCCAGACTGCCTGATTGTCTTCAGTTGTAATAAGACAGAAATGAGGATTCTCATTTTTTTCAATCTTTTTAAGATACTCCAATTTGTGTTTAAAGGCTTTGTTTTTAAACACATTCATCCAGATACTCATATTTTTCTTCTTTTTGAAGGGATGAAGACCATAAATTTCATCAGAATTTTTATGAGAGAAAGTAATAGTTGGGCTGGAGAAGGCTCACAGGTTGAGATGAAGCTTGTGGATAGAAACATTCCTGCAACCTTAGAATGGCATATTATCATTTTCCACTTGACTTCACTCTTGTTAAGTTGTGCGATTCATTTGGTGTTCTCTTAACAAAGATACTGGAGTGGTTTGCCATTTCCTTTTCCAGCTCATTTTACAGATGAGTCAACTATGGCAAACGGGGTTAAGAGACTTGCTCAGGGTCACACACCTAGTAAATGCCTAAAGTCCTATTTGAACTCAAGTCTTCCTAACTCCAATTTGGCATTCTGTCCATTGTGCCACCCAGCTGCCCTTGATGTCACTCTTTTTGCTTAAGTGAGACACTATTTTTACTCTTCTTTGTCCCTACTCCTATGGAGTTAAGGGGAAAAAAGAAACAGGCCACCCTAATTCCAGTACATGTTATACTGAGTGGAAAATCTTTTAGGAATCCTTTCCTCTAGGTTAATGGAGAATAAGGAAAAGTAACATTTTATCTTAAAAATAAATATATTTTTCTTATTTTTTTAAAAAATACAATGGGTCCAACTACATTCCAGCTTTAGTTGTTCTTCCTGAAAGTTGCTGTACTTTTCTGATACAATCCAGTACCTTGTCATCTTCACAACTTTGGACAACTTTGGCTAGCAGACTCTGAAACAGAAAAAAAGAAGTCATGATTCAATGCTTTGGTCTACCCTGGTTTATTGATTCTCTTCTATAACATCTCATCCAGAGTAGGTCACAACAACTAAATGACATTCTACTCCAGGTTTTCTTGGAGCAGTCATAATAGGTTCTGATTTGCTGTGGAAGCAATACCTTGGGAATTTATTGGTGGCTTGGGAACAGAAGAAGCAGTTGTGTAAATCACTTTGAAATTAGGCAGCTAATATATAAAGATCTTAAATACATAAACGATGACAAACACTACCAGCAGCTCTCTGAGATTTGTGTAGGTTTATTAAAGTTTAAAACAAAAAAGTACACATAGATATTGAGTGAAACTGTTGAGAAGCTGCCCTGGAACCAACCAATGGACTTGTATTCCAATGGGAGCAGATCAGTAGGATGTATAGTATTACACTAATTTCAATCCTCAACTCTCTTGGCATAATGAAATTAAAACCTACTTATATTTATTTGCCCTTGGTGGTACAGATTTCTTCCTTTAAAAGAAAAATTACTGAAAATGGTATTGTTACTGTTCAAAATATTGCTACCATTCTGACCCAGGAAAAATTTACTGTTGGGAAGTCTGATCCTGACTCCTAATTTCTGGTCCAAGAAAAGAAAGTAGTCTCTAAGTCCTACTTTACAGTAACTTTCACCTTCTAGCACTGGCATATTTATGAAAACTTGAAAGGGACACTTTTTTTTAAAGAATCAAGGTGGTGCCTTTATTTACACTGAACCTCAGTGAACATGAGATAGGTAAGATTCTCTCTAACCCTGGACATACTGCTGTGCTAAGAGTTATTCAAAGATCTTAGACTCAGAAAAAAAAGTCAAGCTATAGTTAGGCACCTTAGAAATTGTCCAATCTGAGCTCATTTTCTAGATAAGTTTCCAGAGCTGACCTAAGTCTATAAAATGAGAATTCAAAAAGGAATTTCCTTTCTAACATCAGAAAGTAGACATTCAGCTTCAAATGACAGGAGGAACCAACCCTTTGATTTTATAAGATGAAGGAACTGAGGTGCCAAGAGGTTAAGGGAAATGGACCTTGAGGCCACATGCAGCTTTTCTTTCAAAAAGTTTGCCAGGGGCGGCTAGGTGGTGCAGTGGGTAGAGCACTGGCTCCTGGAGTCAGGAGCACCTGAGTTCAAATCTGGCCCCAGATGCATAATAATTACCTAGCTGTGTGGCCTCGGGCCTTTCTAGTTCTAAAGTTTGACTACTAAAAAAGCAAACAAAGGTGTTTCCATTTTCTTACATTAATCACATGAATTTTGGTTCTATGTTGTTGTCATGTGCCCCTATCTTTTACCATTATTCAAAACAGATTCGAATTTAGGGCAGGGGCAGGAAGAAGAGCAACTATGATAAGAGCAGGAACAATAGGACTGCTTTTTCACATTCACTAGAGCAGTAGAAATCGAAGGGCCAAAGCCAGACTAAATAATATAATCTGTGATTTGTAGAGACACATACATGTTCCTGAATAGTCTCTTTATAGGTGATGATCAGTCTTATGCTTCACCATAGATGTGATTTTTAGAACTTGAATGAGGCAAACTGGAGGCTGGGTTTTACTTACTGTCACTTGCCCAGAAGAGCAGTGGTCCAAGAGAATGAGACAATCCGTGGCCTCCTGTAGTAGGGCTGTCTTCACAGGCTCTGGGGTAAGGGTCTGGTCCCTCACCAAATCACATACCATTTTTAGGAGGGCCTTCAGGAAGACTTCTAGTCTGCAAGGAATCCTGAGTCCCAGGATAAAAGAGCAGTTGTAGCCAGACTTGTCAGTCATAGAATACTAAGACTGAAAGACTATATAATGCTTAGGCTCTTATGTGCTAAATGCTTTACAGTGATCTCATTTGAACTTTGCAATGGCTTTGCAAGGTAGATGTTAATATTCCTATTTTATAGATAAGGAAACAGGCAAATGAATTCAGTGACCTGCTCAGGGTCATTCAGCTAGTTAGTATAGGTTAAATTTGAACTTGGGTCTTCCTAACTCCAGGCCCAGCACCTCATTCATTGGGCCACCTAATTTCATATTAACTATTTTCCATGCTTCATTTTAGGGTTTGTTTTTTTTTTGGCAAGGCAATGGGGTTAAGTGGCTTGCCCAAGGCCACACAGCTAGGTAATTAATGTGTCTGAGGCCAGATTTGAACTCGGGTACTCCTGACTCCAGGGCCAATTACACTGCGCCACCTAGCTGCCCCTCCATGCTTCATTTTAAAGAGGAAATGGTGGGCCTTAACTGAGCTAAATGATTTATCTATTCTTTTCATTGCCCTATGCATGATATGTATTGCCTAAAACCAGGCCAAAGACTTGATTGCCTGAGAGAAGTAAGGGCAGCCTCTTCTGTTAGACCTGGCAGGCCCCTGGCTATCCAGGACAGATTTAAAGCAGAAAAGTGTCTTAAAGACAATCTCTTCCAGGGGTTCTGAACTTTATTTGTTTAATGTATGTTAGACCCTTTTGGCAAACTGGTGATGCCTACTGAATATCCTGTGCACAGGCTGGTTAATCTGTCGTCTTGTTTTGTTTTGTTTTTGAGAGGCAATGACTTACCCAAGGTCACACAGCTAGGTATTTAAGTGCCTGAGGCCAGACTCCAGGGCCAGCTGTCCCTTGGCTTATCTTTCTTAAACAATTAGTGTTATTTCCTTTTCTAAACTTTTATTTTTCACAAAAACCTACAGTGATTTAGCAGACTAGATTGCTGGACTAGGATTAAGTCCTAGGTTCAAATCCTGTCTTTTTTAGTAGTGTGAGCTTTGGCGCAAAGCACTAGACCACAAAGAACCTATCTTCATTTTTTTTCTGAGAGGGAGTCTGAAGGCAAAATTACCAAGATAAACAGGCTTACAGGTCTGGTTCTAATGGAGGTTGGCTGTGTGGTCTAGTTTAGGGACTTCTGTTCAACTGGACCTAGGTTAGGAATATTAGGAATATGATATGGTGGGTAGAGAACTGAACTTGAAGTCAGGAAGACCTGGGTTCTAATCCCACTTTACAGGACTGTGTGACTTAATGCAAGTCATTTGTCCTTACCATGCTTGTTCTACAAAAAGGAAGTTGGATTCAGTGACCAGTTAGGTCTCTGGCTCTAGACTCTTACTCTGGGTATGATTGGGAGTTTCAAGAGAAAGTCCTAGAGTGAGTACCTTTCTTTTTCAAGCACTTAAAAGGATTGTGAATTCTTAAATGGCATATACTGAATTTTTAAAATCATAGATACTTCTGGGTGCAGTTCTAAAGAGATGCAAATTGGGCTTTTTCCTGGAGAAGAGAATAAAAATAGGAGGAAAAGGCCCTCTTTCTGGTTCTCATACCTTGGCCAGCAATGCTGGATGGTGAGTTTAAGAGTTTCCAATATTTTTAGCCTGGCTTCCTCCTCAGGTCCATCATAGACTTCCAGGTACCCTATAATCACTGGCTCCAGTCTTTTCAAGTGTCGAACTGTCAGGATCCCCAGCCTAAAAATGAGAACTAATGTTGTGAATAATAATAGTGGTAATTAACATTTATCATAACTAAAGCCAGTGAAAGCAGGCAGATAGGGAGCCCAGGAGCCTACCTCTCCACAAAAGCAGGCAGGTTCCTGGCATAGGTTCTTCGAAGAAGGAGGCGGTATTCTGGTTCCATGTGGGTCAGTATTAACTGCAGCACGTCATCACAGGGGCCAGTGGGTCTGGGTTCAGGGGCCTTCCACTGGAGCGGTCTCTCCAGGACAGGAAACAGGTCCAGCAGACACTCTAGCACTGCCTGAAATGTGAGAAGGAAAGATGTCCTATCCTAGAGTCTTCTTCATCTATTTTTGATTTGTGGCACTCCTGGGATATTACAGGAGGGCTCAAGGAATGGTGTCCTTGAGGGCCTGTGCTATGGGACTCAGAAAAGTTCCACATTAAGACCTAGTTGGATAAAACCTCTTGAAGGGATTCAAGATGGTTCTGATTTGTAAAAAAAAAACTCTATAGTAGAGCAACTATTCTAATAAATCCAGACCTAATCTCTTCCCTACCCTTTCATTTTTCATTCCTTTAATGATGATTCCTTTTGAGAAGAATTTGAATATGACTCCTTGCATTTATATATTTTCACTAGTTAATTGGCATTTTCATTGGATTTTCAGAATCAAAATGGGAATAACTTTTTGTTATTTATAACCTGAAATTCATATAAACAGATTCCAAAATGTAAAACATTTGTCAGTTATTTCTACTTCTCACTCACACTATTATTTGTCCACACTTGAAAAACCCAAATCTGTTTTGTGCCTAAAAGCAGTTCAGTTACCTGGATAAGGTCCGGCTCTGGTGTGTACAGATGATTGAAAAGGGCATGGTAGAGGACTTGGGCTCGGTTAAATTGGCGCAAGTCAGCAGCTGGCTGCAAAGAGAGTCAGAACCAAATTAGGGGGTCTGAGAAGGGGCCAGACAGCCTTTCAAGCACCTGTTCCATACCCCAGCAACAATGTCAATTGTCAATCAAGGCCTGATTATTCAATCTAAAATTATACTTTTGATTCTATTTTGTAGACCCATAAAGTGAAGGGACCTTAGAGATCATCTACTTCTCACTCTAATTATACAGAAAAGACAAATCCAAGGTCCAAAGAAATGCCTTGCCTAAAGTCACAAAGTTGGTTTGAACCCAGGTCTGCTGACTTCCAGGCTGTTTGGCCACACCACACTGCCCCCATCCTTTCAGGTTAATGTACCACTTGGGATATAAATAAATATAAATATATATATATAAATATAAAAATAAATATAAATTCATTTGTTTAAATTTCATTTCATAGCAAAAACATATAGGGAGCTATAAGGGGCCTAAATGGTTATCCAGTTCACACTACTCATTTTATAGCTGGGGAAACTGAGGCACAAAGAGGTTAACTGACTTACCCAAGGTCACACAGCCAGTGCCTATGGCAGGTTTCAAACCCAGGTCTTCCTGAGTCCATTGGCCCATCTGCTGAGGTCTGCTGCTTTCAATATGAAGCTTTGGTAGGGTAAGTCACTAAACTTCTGTGTAACTTATTTTCTTCAACTACAAAATAAGAAGAATGAGCCAGATAATCTCTAGGGTCTCTTTTGGTTCTAAAATTACTCAGGAGAAATAACAGAAAAGAGATCATCATGACTACTGGAAATACTATTGTCATATAAGAAACAATGAGAAATCTTATATGAATTGATGTAAAAGCAAGTGGGTAGAACCAGGAGATCATGTGAACAGTAATGGTAAAATTATATGATGATCAACTGTGGAAGACTTAGCTACCCTAAGCTAATGATCCATAACAATTCTAAAGGACCTATCAAAAAAAAAAATGCTATTTACTTCCAGGGAGAGAACAGAGGAACTCTGGGCATATTTTTTTTTTCACTTTTTCATGTTTCTTGGTTTTGTGTATATGTGTTTTCTTTTGCAACATGGCTAATTTGGAAATATATTTTGCATGACTTCACCTGCATAACTGCATATTTCCTATTGCTTACATTCTCAAGGGATGAGGAAGAGATGGGATGGCAGAAATCAAAATTTTAAAAAATTAATGATAAAAACTTTTTAAAATATATTAATTGGTAAAATTTAACAAAATAAAAAGATTTTTTTTAAGATATCACTATGTCTAGAAAAGACGGATTAGCCCATGTAGTGAGAATGAAACAAGAGATACACACTGATTCCCTCAAGATGCATGTTAAAAAGAAAGGAATACTTTCATTGTATTGAGGATTTTTCAGGACAACTTGCATTAGCAATGCCCAAGATGATATTTTCATTCCGCACTAGTGACAGTAGGGCTATTCTGATAACACAAAATCCATTAAAGTATCCCCATGACCAAGCCTAGGAAGAATGGAAAATTGTCTAGGGATCATGTACGACCCCTGATAATTGCTTACCACATTGAGCACAATGTGATGGAGGCAGTGGACACCCAGGATTTTGTTTTCAGTCTGGTAGTCATCTGAGATGAGCAGGGAGGGAGGAAGGATCCTTTCCAGATGCTGACTCAGCCAGGGTCTAGTGATCTGATGCAGAGTCCATGAAAATATGTGCTTGGTGGCAGGGTTATTCTTCCAGGATTCCCTAAAAGGAAGAAGCAAAAATCCATTTGGGGGTAAGGATCATGAAAGGGTTCCAGGTAAAACATTATTTCTGTTGTTGAATAAAAGGGGAATCCAGGTAGAGCATGCATCTTCCTCCTACTTCTAACAGGCCTTTCTTAAATGAGTACCTGGTTGTGAATGAAACAGCATCATTCTACTTCCTATGGCAAGTTATCCATGGCATTGGGTGTGGAGACTAACTGGTCCATTACTGGTACAGTGTCCTGGATGCTGCACATGTTTGTACATATAGTATATATGGAGCTAGGGAAATCTCAACTCAATTTCCCCTAGTAGTGAATAGAATAGAATAATTAACTCTTATTTTTACATTTTTTCTTCCCCAAACTAACAGCTAGTTTTGTTATAAACATTAGGATCACAGATCAAAGGCTAGAAGAGAGTTTAGAGGTTACCTAGTTCAACCCATTTTACAGATGAGAAAACTGAGATTAAAATGACTTGTTTAAAATTCATAGGGCTAGTGTACATAACACAACCAAATTTGTACTGAAGTCAAGTAACATTTTTTCCAACCTTCTTTCTATTTTATCACCCTGCCTCAGTTTAGGAAAAATAAAGAGTAGTAAGAAGTCTTTTTATGATTTCACTTTGAATATCTGAATTTACTTCACTTTCACTCTAGTTCTTTTTCCCCTCTTAAATACACACACACACACACACACAAACACACATTTCTTTGAACATATTGTAGAATAAATCTATTTTTTTGGACATGAATTAGAAATAACTTTAATCAATAACTCTAAAATGTAAATTTTTCAAACTTTGAAAAATGGTTTTGAAAAAAATATATATATATTTAAGAGAAACAATGCTTTATTTTCAAAGGACTACAAAACAGATTTGTACCATAAAGACAGTTTGTTCTAGTGTGCATAAAACATTAAATGAACATAAACTAGGGGCATCTGGGGTGGTCAGAACTTGGTGACTCTGCCTCATTCTCAAAAGTCAAGAGACCTATAAGTACAGAAAACAGTACATAAGATCATCCTCCCTTTTTTATTTTAGTTTAAATGTGACTATAATATTCAAATTTTTTGTAATAAAAAATGTAAAAAAATGAAAAATTGTAATAAAAAACTAATGTCTTATTATTTAGCATAAATTACAATTTTTCACAGTAATATGGGTGTTGATGGTGTGAGGAAATTATTGCAATGATAATGTGTATATTGTGTCAGAACAAAATTAAAAATACTTTTTGATCAAATGTCCATTCTATGAAGATGAATAAATAGCAACACAATTAAATAACAATGCAAAAATGAAAATATGAGCTCTACCCTAAAGGGATGTATGATTTTGAGCCACAAGGGATACAAATTGCACATTTGATGAGTTCAGAGTAGGAAAATAAACCTGACCAGACTTCTAGACAGTGCTTTATACCTCCTAGAAGGAAGAAATTTATTACCTTCCAAAACAATTCATTCTAATTAGGGGAAAAAAAATCTTGATTATTACAAAACCTTCCTTGCCCCATGAGGCAGTGAAAGCCTAATGGTTAGAGAGCAGTACCTGGACGCAGGGAGACCAAGTCTAGTCTTGAACACATATTGGCTGTGACCCTGGGAAAGTCATTTCAATTCCCAAGCCAACTGCCAAGGACTAAAACGTTGCAGAAAAGGTGTCCTCATTCCAGAGATAGAGCTTCCTCATTCTTGAGCCACCTGCATCATGAAATCTCTTTGAAGCTTCTACCCACTACTTCCAATTCTATTCTGTAGTCCCAGTAAGTCCAAAGCTAACCTTTCCTTCATGTGGCAGCCTGGAAAAATAATCAGGAACCCTGGCCTCTTGCCTTATTCCTACCCTGAAAATAGCTGGGAAAATTGATTAAAACGAACAGATAATATTACATACTTCCCCACTTTTAAGGAAGAGATGGGAAACTATGGATGCTTAAAGTTGTATATGCTGATAGGGTAGTTTTTAAAAACTTTTTTTTTTTTAGTGAGAGATTTTAGTGGGCAAAGAGGGAGAAGGATAATTCTTTCACAAGTTACTGTTAGAGGAATCAGCGAGGTATCCTGAAAAGAGCACTGATTTGGTTTGACTGGCAAACCAAGGCTTGAATCCTGGCTCTCTTCTACACACTAGCTTTATGGCATGCTCCATAAAAGATCATGCTTTTCACCCAACTACCTCTGTAAGGTTGTTGTAAAGATAGCACTTCATGAACTTTAACAAAAATAACTTGTATTTATGACTCTCTAAAGATTTTGAAAGCACTTTACAAATATCTCATTTTATTGTCCTTAATGCATATTTAAAGAGGAGCTAATGTTTGTACACTTATCATGTAAGAGTCTTTGCTTTTGATATTGTTCAGTCATGTGACTCCACTGCCCACCCTCACAATAGCATTCCAGGCCCTTCTGTCCTTTACTCTCCCAGAAAAATCCTTCCAAGCTCACTATCTATCCATCTTTCCTTTCTGCCTTTAATCTTTTCCAACATCAGGGACTTTCCAATGAATTCCTCAAATGAGCCAAAACACTTAAGCTTCAGCTTCAATGTTTGAAGTGAGTCTAGTGATTTAGCACATCTACCTGCAGCCAAATCCGATTTGCTTGTCTATCCTGACATCACCTCCCTGATGCTGGGGTCTTCTTCCTTGATAAGGAAAGACAAGCATCGTCATGACCTGCCAATAAATAGTCTGAATTCATTTTTTTAATGAGGGCCTGCTTTCGTTTCCTTGCTGTCTAAGGGACTCTTAAAAGTCTTCTCCAGGACCACAATTTGAAAGCATCAATTCCGGGGTGCTCAGCTTCCCCTATCATCCAAGTCTCCCAGCCATCACCAGACAAGACCACGCTCTGCTTTTCAGCATGCTATCCAGTTTCCCCATAGCTTTCCTTCCAAGGATCAAGTCTTTTTTTTTGTTTGTTTTGCTTGGTCTTTTTAGGTTTCTGCCAGGCAAAGGAGTTAAGTGGCTTGCCCAAGGCCACGCAGCTGGGTCATTATTAAGCGTCTGATTTGAAGTCGGGTCCTCCTGGCTCCAGGGCCGGTGCTCTCACCCAGCCGCCCCGCAAGGCTCAGGTAGCGTACTTGCCCGGCTACAGCGGCCACGGACCGCGCGGTCCGAGCCCAGGAATAGAAACCCGGACCCTGGCCCAGGATTCGAGCTCGTCTCCGCGGCCCCGTTTCCTTCTCCGGCTTATTTCACAGAAAAGGGCACCGCAGCGGAGGGAAGTGGCCTGTCCAGGGTCCCCGGCCGGCGGCCTCGGCTGGGGCCGGCCTGGGCCCGGCTCTCGCCCGCTCGGTCTCCCGGCCGCCCCGGGGCCCCGTCCCCCACTCGCCGCTCACTCACTTGCTCAGCTCCGGCTGCAGCAGCCCCAGCACGGCGGCGAAGCTGCCTCGGAGGAACGCCGCCTCGGACGCGCAGCCG
Organism: Macrotis lagotis; assembly: GCF_037893015.1. Lineage (NCBI taxonomy): Eukaryota > Metazoa > Chordata > Mammalia > Peramelemorphia > Peramelidae > Macrotis > Macrotis lagotis. The sequence continues at coordinate 132,854,136 of NC_133658.1, forward strand.
GCCAGCCGCAGCAGCGAGGCCAGCGCCCGCCGGGCCGCCTCCCGGGCCGCGGGGCCGGTCCAGGGCCGCTCCGGGCCGTGCGTGGCCGCGAAGACGTAGATGTGCGGGGCGGCGGGGCGCAGCGCGGGCGGCAGCCCGGCCGGGCCCGCACACACGCCGGCCGCCTCCACGCCCTCCAGCAGCCGCAGGAACGCGGCCCCGACGCGGGCCGCCGCGCCGCCCGCCTCCCGCCCCGGGCCCGGGGCCGCCCGGGCGCACAGGGCTCGGGCCGCCTGGGCCAGCGCCTGGGGCAGGCCCGCGTCCTCGCGCAGGAGCGCCGGCCAATCGGCGGCCGCGAGCAGGGCCTCCAGCTCCGCCGCGGGGTCCCGGCCCGGCGCGTGCTCGCAAGCGCGCCGCAGGCGGTCCGAGAAGGCCGGCTCCGGGGCGCGCCCGCGGGGGTCCTCCCGCGCCATGCTGCGGGGCGCCCCGGGCCGCGGCGAAGAGCGGGAGCTCGGCAGGCGCCGCCCCCACCGCGGGGGCACAGGCGCTCCCGGAGCCCCGGCTGGAAGGGCTGGCGTCGTAAAGCGCGCGGTCGGCTTCTTCCAGGACGGTCGCAAAAGCTCGGCCACGCCTCCTCCCCGCGAAGGGAGGACGGAAGCCGGGAGGAAGGCGAGGGGCGTGCGCGCTAAGAGAATATATTTGCATATATAATTAAGCCCCCTATCTTCGCGGGGTCTTGCTCTCTTATCTCCTTCAGATGAAAACAAAAGATGAATAAGAGTTTCTTTGGCAGGAAATACGTCTATTACAAGCTTTAGAAATCCACAATTCTGAGTAGCTGTTGGGGAGCTATGAGTTCGCCCTCAGTGAAAAGTCCATGGAGGACTTAGAGGTCTGTTGCGGAAGCTTTCCTTTTTCGATCCTTCTGGTTCATTTATATGATGAATGGGTCTTCTCGCGCCTGCGTGAGATGTGCCGCCCCCACCTTACTTGTTACGCACAGGCACATTACCCATCTGATTTGAACCAGGAATTTTGCTTTATATGTTGTTGCATGTTTTTGTTGAATTTAAAAAGGAAGCATTGTATCTGCTATTTGCTGTTGTCCGTTGGGGGCAGCCTGGGGGTTGTTACGGATGTCCCGCTTTTGAATTACTTAGAGCTTCTTTTAAATTTTTCGTTTATATGGATAAATATACGTCAAATGTTTTGCTATTTCAAAAAAGGTAAATTTCAAATGTTAATTTCAATATAATAAGTCCGTCATGTGTAACTATACAACGCATCTTAAAGAAAAACCTTTCCTAAATGAAATTGGATGGAAAAAGTGCTATTGTTTATGCAACGTATCTTGATAATTTTTCCTAAATGAAATTTAAAGGAAGAAGTGATTTTGTTTTTATATGCTTTTGCAAATCTCTGGGATAATAGGTTGCCTTGTTTTGATTGAAAAAATCGGTCTCATGCAGATCTATGTACATTGGAAAATAGGGAAATAATGTCTTAGTAATTATTATGAAGATACTTTGGATTCCCAGATTCCTCGAAAAGATCTCAACAGTCATTGTGCATTGGATCACAGTTTGGGAATCGTCAATTAAAATACCTTCAAACATTCTTACAGATGAAGAAACAGACCCAGAGAAAGAGCTTTGACCAAATTTGCAGAATTCAGTTTTGAAAGAAATTGAGAATGAAGGACTCGGGGAAACGAGAAGAGCTAGTTTGCTCGGCCAGACCAGACAGGTATTTGGAAATACAACTTTCCCCCATGCACATTTCTGGAGTTTGGGTTCACAAAGAAGGGAAATCATGACCCTTAAGAAATTTACGGGGTGATAATTTGTAATTAACTTTTACAGAGAACATTTATACAAGTTCATGGAAAGGCCCTAGCAGCTGAAGAAGCAGGAAGGGAGGGAAGACTGGGGCTCAGATTAAGGATCCCCCTACCCAGGGATGAAAGGAGAGATCTGGATTATATATATAGCCTTCTGAAGTCCAACTAGCCACGTCTTTCCCGTGGGTCACGTTTTCTTCGCCTCCCACTCATTAGATGTGGGAGGGAATTTACAACCACGACCGACAGATGGCAGCAGAGACGCCAAGAAAGACTAAGACTGTTTCCTTGCAAAGCAGAACCAGAAGTGTGTGGGAATGGGCCAACCACAGGCATTTTCAGTCTTGGGATAGTGCTCAATAACCTCAAACCCTTTGAGCAACTCAATGAAAAATCCACGCTATATAATATTCCCCTCCTTGAACTTTGTAGGACTTAATATATCATCAATCTTATCTTTTGACTTGTTTTGTCTTTTTTTTTGTTTTTTGTTTTAGATTTTCTAAGGCAATGGGGTTAAGTGGCTTGCCCAAGGCCACACGGCTAGGTAATTATTAAATGTCTGAGGTCCGATTTGAACTCAGGTACTACTGACTTCAAAGCCAGTACTCTATCCACTGCACCACCTAGCCGCCCCATTTTATCTTCTTTTCTTAAAAATCTTGATAATGTGTATTTATTGATACCTATCAGTTGTGTATTTATTGTGTATTTATTTATTGACAGCCTACCAGTTGCAAGACACTGCCTGCCAGTATGAGATTTAAGTGTGAAAAGATCCAAGTTCAAATTTGATTTCTTCTGTGAACTTGATATGTGACTCTGGAAAGCTCTTCTCAGTTTCCTCCTGTGTAAAATGCAGGATAGAGGTTGGGGTGGAAAAGGTGTTGGAAATGATCAATAATCAATCAATAAACATTTATTAAATGCTTATTGTGCACTAGATACTTTACAAATATCTCACTTGATCCTCACAACACTCCTGTGAGATCCTCTTTTTATCCCCATTTTACAGTTGAGGAAACTGAGGCAGGCAGAGGCTAAGTGATTTGTACAAAGAGACACAATTGGTCTATGTTCTGAGGCTAGATCTGAACTCTGCTTCCTGACTCCAGACCCATTGTTCTATCTCCTGTACTACTGAGCTGGGCTGGGAGGAGAGAACACTGAATCATATAATTCAGGGTTCAAGGGCTCAAGATGAGTAGTCTTGCTCATTGCTGTGTGGGAAGAGCTGACTGGTTAGTTAATGTACAAAAATTGTAATGTCTTTCTGCCTCTCTTTTCCTTCCTGACTGTTCTCTTGGAATCATATAAAACTGCAGTGGAGAGTGGTGGGGAAGAAGGGGAAAGGACCTTCTCTACCTTCATATTATATGTGACACTTTGTCAATGAACTCACTTGGGACTTTAGCCCCGCCTTCTGTTGTACCCTTTAGTGTTAGTTCTTCACTGATCTTGGTGATGGAACATTTGCTTTTACCTTGCCATATTCAGGATTGTAGTCAACCTTGTGAGTGTAAAAGGTTTGGGAGATGCTGGGTTGATGATGACTGGAAGCAGGGTAGGCTTCTATGTCAGAGAAGATGACTGTTGGCATGTGGATTGGCCAAAGCTTGGCCTATTTTAACAACAGATATATAAAATGTCTAATTAGTTCTTAAAACAACTTCATGTTCTGATTGCATTTGCATCCTAACAATTGTAATTATTGTAGTAGTTATAAATTGAGGTAGTTACAAGTTACTGAATTCTGTTTTCATTCTTCAAGTTAATGGAACTCTTTTATGTTTAGTATTCCTTTGTGTAGAGGAATAAATTACTTCTCCTGCATGCATATGGTAGGTTAAGTACCTCTTTTGCTTCCTCCCTTTTGCTGACACTTCTCTCCTCCTGTACTTGTAAGACATAATGTAATTTACTACAATTAAAATTGTTCTTAGGGTAATTGTGCTAGGAAATTCAACAAGCCAATGAGGATAAGAAAAGGCACCCCACTTCTCCCTAGAGTCAGGCTCTACAGGACTAAATCTGGTTCAAATTGCATTTTTTTTTGCAAATGGGGATGAATGCCCAGCTCCTCTGAGCCCAGCTAAGTGGTCCCTCTTAAGGCTAGATGTGGAAGAGAGGGGACATATTCTGTTTTTGAGGGATAATTTCAATCAATTCCAAGTACCTTTTTTAGAATCCTTGCATATGTTTTTGTTTTGTGCATATGTGTGTGGGGGAGGGGACATATAAATTTGATTTCTTTCCTTTTAAACTAGGCTTGCTTGTCCTAATGTGTTGTGTGTGTCTGAAATCCCATTAGCCTTGCCCTGTGCTTTGGCAAGAATCCATCTGGGAAATTTTAGCTGCCCTATGGTGCAGAGACACACAAGAAATTTTGATTGGACCCCCCCAGTGGGATCACATTGATGTTTAGGAACCCTGAGAAATTTCTGTGCTGTGTGTGAAAGGAACACCTGGAAATTTTGTCCAGGCTTCTGACTGGATCACCTTATGGTTGAAAGGAATTATGGGAGAATTTCCAGCTCTTGAGGGTTCACCTCCAGAGCAGTTCCTTTTAAGGATAGATAAGTAACTTGTATTGTCCTCTGTCACTGACAAAGGCGATTGTCTGATCCCCATTACTAACCCAAGAAGGCTGTATGTCACTGGGCAGCAGCCTAAGTATAGAGTCTGCTGTTTTGAGAATGAATAGAAAGTGGTGGTAGATTGTCATCCCCAAAACCACTTGTATACTAATTGTTGAATGTGTTGGAGCTACTTGCTCCCTCTGGCTGGCCCCTAACCTTACTTAGGTACTGATCGTCCTTTCCCTAAGACTTTCTAGTGTTCTTCTTGGGCTCTACCCCTTGTAGAAGAAAGAGTAGGGGAGGAGAATAGTTTTCGTTTCTAGCCTCCCAAAGGATGATCCTGAGAAGAAGAAGTTCAAGATATTAAAATCTTAGTTGTCTGGAACTGGCCTGGATCCCCCTGCTTTGGGGAAGCTATAAAAATATGAATCAATAAAATCTCTTTTGTTGTATTTTTCCAGTAAAGGTCCTGGCAATAATAAAATTAATTTCTTTTTCACTCTGGTACCTTTATCACCTGTTGTTTCTGCCTTAACTGACTTGAATAATGTAACACACATAGGTCTATAATGCAAGAATTAACAATGGCTTTATCTTCATATTACCTTTAAAGATGAACAGTAATATAAATAAACTTAGAAGAAACAGAGAGACAGAGATGCATTTTCAGAATAAACATAGTCTATCTTGGGGAGGAGAGAGAGAAAATGAAATTTTGTCTTGGATCCACCCTTTGAGTATGTTCCGGAAAAATCAGAATCTGTTCAGACTTGCCTCTTGGTCTAAAGGAATGTAGCATTTGGGTTGATATGGGGGTGGGGTGGGGGTTAGGTTAAGTGGAAGGGGATGTTAACAAGCGGTCAGAGTTGCTTCAACTCTCTTAATCTCCAGCATCTAGCACACTGCCTTATGTGTAGTAGGTTGTCAGTAAGTGTTTGTTGACTTGTGTTGACAAGCCACTTGACTAGTCTTAGGAGACAATGGTTCTGTGGTTGGGTTCTCAGTCAGAGTCCTGTAGACCACAGATGTACTTTGACCTACCTGCACCAAGCCTTAATTCTTTCCTTTTTATTTTGTTCTCCTCTGTTTATGTTTTCTTCTCTCCTTTGATTATTTTATTTTCTTCTTCAGTGGTTCATATAGTTATTTGCCAAATAGCAACCTCGATATATATTTTTATGGGAAATATTTTGATTAATTTCCTTGACCTCTTGGATTCTCTTTCTTTTTTTTTATTTTAAACAAGAAGTTTATTTAAACAATACTATCTAAGATCGATTTCTCTATAGTAATTTATTCCTACTGAGAGACAGAGATTGTCCTACATACACAATTTCCAGGTGTTCCTTTCACACACAGCCACATACAAAAATGTCATAAAATTGTCCTTGGTTTTACAATGATAAAAGAAAAACATTAAAAAATTATCCAGTCAAACAAGGTATGCAAAGATTTTTTTTGTGAGTTTTTGTTGTTGTTAATAACTTACTAGAATATAAAGTTAAAAACTGAATGAGCATGCCACTAATGGAAAAAAGGGATATTTTCACAGAACCTATTTGTTTGTCTTCCTTCCCATCTCTATTTGATATTGATTAAAACATACCATTGGCCATTTAGTTAAATTAAAAAAATACACATTAAGCCTGTGCATTATAACACTCTTTACTTTATGTACAATAAATGAATGGGGGAAGAGAGAAATAACTATGCCACAGTAGTCAGAATGTAGATGAACCAAATCTTTGCTAAGTGTGACTGTAATTGTTTTCCTTGGGAGCACAGTTCTGGAGTAGAGTTGCAGGTTCTCTTTTTTAGTTAATGCCTCCTATCTGCTGCTGCTGCTGCTGCTGCTGCTGGAATGCATCAATTTTAACTTCAGCCTCCATTTCCAACTGTGCAGGTGTGTCTGTTTCATTGATTGGTTGTCCATCAAATCAGAATCTGATCTGCCTCATTGACAAACCCTGTCATTCACAACAGGCTTTGATTAGCTTACTAAACTGTGTGAACCACTTAATCTTAAATCACAACACCCAATATCTTGCCCTGCCATCTTCAAATTAATGTGGTCACTGCTTTCAGTCTGACTCCTTCCTTCAGCTTTCCATTGGTCAGAATGAGTCCAGGGACTTAAAAGAGACACAAGAATGATCTGTTCCAAGGAAACAGGGGGAGAAGCAGGAACAGGAGCAGGGGCAGGGGCAGGGGCAGGGGCAGGGGCAAGGGCAAGGGCAGCAGCAGGGCAAGGGCAAGAGCAGGAGCAAAGTAAAGGTGGGGATGGTGAGGAGGAGGAAGAAAAGGAGGAAGAGAAAGGAGGAGGAGGATATGGAATCATTTTCACACTACAGAATCACATAATCTCAGAGATTCAACCATTAATCTGTTTAGAAATCCCTTCTATAGCATTCCCAGCAACTAGTCATCTGCATTCAGATACTTGGTGATGGGGAATTTATTACATTCCAAAGCTAGCTCATTCTTCTTTTGGGTAGTTCTTTGGGATGAGGTGATACATCTCCAAGGCCCCTTCTACTTCTAAATTCTATGATCCTAATTGTTTTCCTTTATATTTGCTTCTCTGCCGATTTGACCCAGTAATCCTTGTCCTCACATCTGGGGTCAAGCAGAACAGATGTCATGCAATGGAAAAGATTGCCATGTTTGGGGTCAAGGGGACCTGGTTGAATTCTCTTCTCTGCAAATTTCAGACAGTGTGACCTTGGACAAATGCTGTAACTTCTTTGAGGCTAGGTTTTCTTATGTGGAAAATGAGATGTTTGAATTAAATTACCTCTTTAATTTCATCTTGCTTTAATTTTATGATTCTAAATCTAATCCCTCTGATCACATCTCAAACACTGGAAGAGAGTTCTTTCTGGTCCTTACTAGCCCATCTTTTCTCCAGACTATATATGACCCTAATTGCTTTCTCTGATGCAATCTCTCCTTTTTCTAGGCAGACTCTCTTAACTCAAATGATACAATTGCCACTGGTGAATAACCAAGAGACCATAATGCACTACACACACACACACACACACACACACACTCCTATATACATATACACGTATTCATATGGATATATTCACCAGTTAGATGAAACAGTGACTAGAGTGCCAGATCTGAAGTCATTAAGACTCATATTTGTGAGTTCAAATCTGACTTCAGATACTTATTAGTTGGGTGACCCTAGACAAGACACTTAATCTTGTCTACCTCAGTTTCCTCAACCATAAAATGTTTTGGAAAAGGAAATGACAAGCAATTCCAATACCTTTGCCAAGAAAACCCTAAATGGGGGTCTTGAAAAATGACTAAAACAGCTAAACAAATCCATAGATACATTCACACACATATATATGCAAATATTATATATATATATATATATATACATAAATATATATATTCTTGAGGGGACAAGATTTATTCTTTTTGTCCTGCTTTGGTGTATACGATGCCTGGTCACACCAACTATCCAACATTATAAAAAGGGTTTGAGTAAATGAGAGTAAAATCCCTCTTGATAACTTAGACCTAGAATAAGATGGTAGAATTTTAGAGTGAACCTTAGAGATCATCTCTTTAATCTATCACTCTCATTTTACAGATAAGGAAATGCCCATAGATGTTAACTTGACCAATATCACAAGCAGTCCTGGGTGCTTCTTTTTTTAACCATATTGTCACTGCCTCCTTTGGCTTGGGAGCAAATCATACTGTCTTTCTCAACTTTATATCTTTTGCTAATATCCTGTTCTTGGCATACCCTTTTCTATCCTAAATCCTAGAGCCATAATTAGCATTTTTCGCATTTGGAATAAGCTTCATAAAGCTTGACTAGAACAAGTAGCATGAAGAGTGTCCTCAAACAACTTTTGAAGACAAATTCTGTTGCAGAGTCTGGGAAAAGGGCTATTGTGGAGAGATCTTTGGAGGTCAGGTCTGGGACTACTTTGTCTGGGACTGGGGAGAGGGATGATGGTGGAAAAGATCCAAAAGGAAGGATGCATAAGCCATTTTGTAACTTCCTTTTTGAATTATTCTTGCTAACTAGATATAAACTCAGTTAAAAAAAAGTTTTAAAAGTACTTCTGAGGGGAATATGTGCCATCAGCATCCTCTAAATGGCACTGCTCTCTTACCTGATCCTGCCCCTCTTTCATGACAAATCTCATGTCTCAGCTCTTCTCCTGAAGCCCTTACAGTTCAAATGTTCTTCCTTTCTTTCTCTGAACTCTTATAACAGTCTCCTTGTTAACTTAACCACAAACTGCCTTAGGCTGTCACTTAACTTTCATCTGCATGGCACAATTCTAGTTTGTCCCTCCAAAGAGAGCAGAAGCTCTTTAAAGGCAGAGATGCTGTGCTATAAGTTATTCTTGTGGATCTGTACAGGGATGAGCCTGTAGGAGAAATTCAGTAAATATTGCTTTTCTTGAATTTGATAACTTCCTGTTTTACTTCCCATGACCTTTACATAAATATTACTCCTCCACCTCCAGGCTGCTCAGTCAGTTAAAGGATCGACTATACCCTCCACCTAGAAAGCTATTTATATGAGTGATATACATGACTCCATAGGTCACAGATACTTAGAGTCATGGGGGGACATTAAGGGGATAATGGGGGATAATGGAGTCCAACACCTTTGCCAAACAGGGGAAATAGAATTGGAGAGAAGTGAGGGAAAATGTCTAGAATCCCACAGATAATGAGTTATGAATGATGGAGCCAGGACCAGAATGTAGGCTTCCTAGGATCCAGGTCAGGGTTCTCCCTACTATATCACATTGCTTCATTTACAGATTTCAGAAAAGGTTAAATGCACCAAAGAGAAAGTTAGCACAAAGATTCTTTGTTCTACCTATGGTCTGCCAGACTCCCTTTTCATAGTGGCTCCATCAGTTGACCATCCTACACATATTTCTACAGGCACATAAGACCAGAGAACATCTGCAGAATCTATCTTTCCTGGTGTTTGACTCTAGGCTTATTATTAATATCACCAGTGCCAATAGCAATGGATCTAGCCTAGCAAGCATGGTGCCAGATACATTGTTGTTGTTCTTCCCTCATTTCAGTTATGTCCAATTTTTTGTGCCCCCTATTTTGGGGTTTTCTTGGCAAAGATACTGAAGTTGCCATTTCCTTCTCTAACTCATTTTATAGATAAGGAAATTAAGGTAAATGGGATTAAGTGACTTGCCCAAGGTCATTCGGTTGATCAGTGAATGAGGTCAGATTTGAACTAACAACTGACTTCAGGTCCAAACACTTGATCCATTGTTCCACCTAGTTGCCCAAGTCTGGAATATAGTAGGCACTTAATAAATAAATGCCTATTAATTGTTGTTTTGGATGATCTTAGGTTAAAAAAGCTGGGTCTGAGACTCAGATCCTTTACTTACATCTCATATAACTATAGACAAGTTGCTTTACTTGTCTAAAAGTTTCCTCATCTGTAAAATTGGTATATAAATATTTGCACTATCTACTTTATAAGGAGTTGTAAAAAATATTTTGTAAACTAGCTGTTTTTAATCTCTTCTTGTGGCATGGCACCTTTTGCAGTCTGGTGAAGCTTATGGACCCTTTCTAGAAAATGTTTTTAAATGCATAAAATAAAATACATAGGTTTACAAGCCAAATCAGTTATATTTAAGTAAAGTTACCAATTTGTTTGTAAGTTCATAGTCTGCAGGTTAAGAACTTTTGTAAACTGCACAGTACAATTGAAATATGAACTCATAAAACTGTTGAATTCAGTCCAACTCAATTCAATACCCATTAAGCCTATCATGTTCACATAATAAAGATAAGACTCAAAAACAAAGTGAAACAGGTCTTGAATGGTATCTATGGCTCTGTTTTGAATAATTTGAATAATTTCAGCCTCAAGTACAAATATACTCGGTTGTTTTTTAAAATTTCATGTCACGGTTTCTTCTTTAAGGACATGATTTCTCTCTCATCACACTCAATTTGGATCAATGTACATGGCAACAATGTAAAGACTGGCAAATTGCTTTCTGTAGGGGTGGGGGAGGGAAGTAAGATTTGGGGAAAAAATTATAAAACTCAAAATAAATAAAATCTTTAATTTAAAAAACACTATCTGCCAAGAAAAAAAAATTTCATGTCACCCTGTAACCCACCCTGAGGTGATGTTGAATTGGAACCCTTTCCCACAGATTTAAGTTCTTCTGGGTTCTGACCTGACTTCTAAAATAGGGGGTCAGGTTTTTCCTTATATTATTCCCTATACTCTTATGCTCCATGTTCCTTCTATGAAGGTGTTAAAAAAAATGAGAGAGAGATATTTAGAGGGTCACTTCACTGTATAAAGTAGTAGATATCAATCAATCAATGAAAATTTATTAATCACTTACTATGTGTCATTTGTATTGGACATTTATTTATTTCCTTCACCACAAAAGAAATGCTTAATATAAAAAGATCAATAAATCCATCTTCATGAAACAGTGACTGGACAGGTGGAATTTCTGAACAAATATTTCACATCCATTTCAGATCTGTATTATCTCAAGGTCCAGGTCTTCTGGCTAGTCAGGGCATGGATCATTCCCCTAGTGGAAGTCATTTCCCCTGGGAAGAGTGTAGTTCAGAGAAATCACTCCCTTTAGATAATCAGGTTCTGATTCAAAGATTATGGACTTCCTGACGAAATAACAAAGGTTAGAAACATTTATCTCAGGATTGTTGTTAAGAGAAGAAACACAAAGCACAAGAAGTAGCTGAGGATTCGAGATCCTAGCTCATGCTCATCTAGGCAAGCTTTGCTGCCATTTGCATGTGTTTTAATTGCTGCTGCTTTGGAAAAGGAGAGAGATAAACTTACTTCTTCTTCCCCTCTCTCTTTTATAAATCCAGAGAAGAGATGATGTTGGATTTGTTTCCTACCAAAGAAGCTTTCCAGAAAGAGAGTAGAAACAATCTGTGCTTATGATAAAATGTAAAATTCCCTGTTTTATTTTTAGAAAGCCCTTCATATCTTGGTCTCCACCTATCTTTCCATTTTTCTTATGCCTCACTCCCCACAAAACACTCTGCCGTAAGATGAAACTGACCTCCTGGCTCCTTCTATTATAAGAGATTCCATCTTCAGACACCAGGCATTTTCACTGAATGTCCCCAAGTCCTTCCTAGGTTTGCCTCTTAGATTCCCTGGTTTCCTTCAGATCTAAGAGAAAAACCCTACCTTCCGTAAGAAATCTTTACTGAATCCCCTTAATTCTCATACTCTCCCTCTGTTGATTATCATATGCATATATGTATATGTTTATTTACACATAAATATACACATATATGTATTTGTGTGACTGTGTATATACATCTATGTGTACACATAGATGTAAACTTGTTGACCCACAAAATGAATGGTATTCCTGCTTCAACCACACATTCTCTGGGAATTGTTTGCACCTTTTCTCATCCTGTGGGGACATAGAGATCAACCAAGGATCTCTGGTTAATATGTCCATCAGGATGGGGCTAGAATGAAATAGGTCCCTCTTCTTAGGAGTCAAGCTTTGAATGTCCAGCTCCATGACCCAATCCAATCCTTCCTCCATATGTAGTTATGGAATCTTAGACTCCACACTTAAAGGAAATCTTGTAGACCACCTTAACACCTTGCAAATGGATGATTCCCTCCAACATCTCTGTTACAGACCTAAGGACAATAGCACCCATTCCTCTAGCACAGGGGTAGGAAATGTCTGACCCACATGACTGTATAAGACCTGTGAAATCACTTGGTCTGGAGCTTCTGTAACAAACACAAGCAGAACTCAAAATTCAATAAATTTAGGAGCTTTTTAGGGGTGAATTAATTAAATGTTCAACCAAATATATCAGGCTAATTTTTAAGTTGATGATCTTGTATGGCTCATGAATGATTTTATAAATATCCAAATGGCCCTTGGTTCCTCACCCCTACATCTAGCCTTTATTGAAATTCATTCTCCTTGAGCCTCATAAGTAAACCTTTAGGGGCACCTAGGTGGCACAGTGGATAGAGCACCAGCCCTGGGGTCAGGATGACCTGAGTTCAAATCCGGCCTCAGACACTTAATAATTACCTAGCTGTGTGGCTTTGGTCAAGCCACTTAACCCCATTGCATTGCAAAAACTTAAAAAAACAAAACAAAACAAGTAAACCTTTAAGTTAGAGTTGGTACTAAAGGTATGTCATTACCATTTTGCAGATGAGTCTCAGAAAAGTTAAGTGAATTATCTGAGATTGAAGAGACAAAGTTCTAACTTTCCTGTTGACTCTAAGTCTGGCCCACTTTCTTTTTTCTAAAAAACAAAGAAACAAACCAAAAAAAAAACCCAAGTATCTGGTGCAATGGATAGAAAGTTCCTGGAGTTAGAAAGACCGGAGTTCAAATCAATCATCCCTCAGACACTCACTGTGTGATCCTAAGCAAATCACTTGACATTTTTTGCCTCAGTTCCCTCCTCCTGTAAAATATGGATAATGATAACCTCTACTTCTCAGCATTGTTGTGAAGGTAAAATGAGATATTTGTAAAGCACTTAATTAATGTGCCTGGTGGCTCTTAAAAAATGCTTATTTCCTTCCCTCTATTTCTCTTGGTTTCTCTTTTCTCATATTTAAAATGAACCAGTTGGTCTTTGAGTCCCCATCCAGTCTAAATCTATGACCCTATGATTTCTGAACTTCTCTGACAAGAGGAGGGAGTCATGCTTTCTTGTCAATCCTCTGAAGTTCAGAGTTCAGAGTGGCAATGTCTTTCAGCATTTTCCTTTACATTATTGTGTCCATTGTCCAATACACTTCCCACTCCTCCGTGTTGCCTCCAGATGGCCTGGTTTAATTAGCCTTCTGATTCAATAGCTTAGTTCACTGTTGGTTTAGAAACGAATTACATAGGCATCATTTCCTTCACTAGATTCCTCCCCTGCCCATTATGGAATCAGGGTACTCTTGAGCAGGCCATCACACTTTCCTAAAATAGCTTGCTCTTTCACAGCTCGCACTCGCTACTTACTGACTTCTGTGTTCTATGGTGTGCAGTGCTTTTAATGACCCCAGGCTTCTCCCTGAAACAAAGACCCATCTTTTTCACATCAATATTCTTCCAGTGATGCAGTATGACTATGAGTCATGAAATTCCACATTCTCTCAAGAATTAGAGTCTTAGGTCACCCACAGGGTAATGGAGAGGCACATGAAGAGTGGGAGAATATGCTGAAATGCATAGCCATGTTGAGGGGTTTCTGAGGGACCCAATAGTCTGGGGAGAATGGATGGGAGGATAGGGATAAGGTTCACCATGATGAAGAGGGGTGAGAGAATGCCCACATTAAGGAAATCACACAAATCAAAGGAATAAAAGCATAGTTTAAAAATGGATTTTTCCACTTGCCCCACCCTACCTCTGATCTTTTAAAAAATAATTTTAATAATGATTATTGCTGATTCTAAAAGTGATTCCATTATTAACTGTATGATCCCTACTTACTCCCAACCATCAAGCTGGGTTTCTTTATTCTAGAGGTTTCCATGATACCAGTGCATCTCACTTTGAAAGAACCTCTATTGAAGAGGAAAATACTAACTACAATAATAGCAAAAACCACATATTTATATGGCAATTATTAAGTGCTGAACAAATGTTTTTAATTGATTTTCAAAAGTACCCCTTAGAGCAATCATTAACAGTACCCCATTCCCTTTATTGTCCCCAATACTTTGTCTTAACCATCTGTTTCCAGTCTCTGGTGAGCCCTGGTATGAGTAGAAAATAGGATAATGCTAAAGAAAGGCCCACATATGTAATGCTCCAAAAAAGAGAAAACTAAGGTCTTAGAGGATGAAGGAAGTTGACTGGAACCAGAGAAGATACAGAGACTGGCTCTAGATCTATTGCTATTTCAACCTTTTTTTTTCTTCTTTCAGCTGTGGCTCCTCTAATCTCATATGCAATCAGTTATCATGTCCTAGCAATTCTATGTCCAAAACATTTCTTATTTTGTATCATTCTCTCATTCCATTGACTCCTTATTGTCACCCATTTGAACTTGTGGTGGCATCTCCTTAGGGGTTATGATCTCTTTCTCTCTCTGTCATCATTCACTTTTTTTTAGGTTTTTTTTTTTTGCAAGGCAAATGGGGTTAAGTGGCTTGCCCAAGGCCACCCAGCTAGGTAATTATTAAGTGTCTTAGGATTTGAACCCAGGTACCCCTGACTCCAGGGCTGGTGCTTTATCCACGACACCACCTAGCTGCCTTCATCATTCACTTTTTTAGACTATCCTTTCTACTGTTATCAGGATCTCTTATAGGTCATTCTCCCATAATCTCTCTTTATGTCATAATCTCATTGAATTTAAAGTTGAAAAAGAACTTAGAGATCATCTATTCTAAATATCATTTTCTGGTGATACGTAAGGCAGATAGGTGGAGCAGTGGATAGAGAACAGTTCCTGCAGTCAGGAAGACCTGCACTCAAAATCCAACCTCAGATACTTGATATTCATTAGTTGTGTACCCTGGGTTAAGTCACTTAACCACCCCCTCCCAATCTATCTAGGTGTCTGAACATTAATGATACCAACAGCCCTAAAATTGTTTTTACATGTAGTTGGGGAAAAATAAAATACTCCTTAAAACTTTAAAAAAGGAAAGATTTTGATTGGGTTCAGAGCCAGAAGTACTGTTGACAAAGTTGAAACTGAGTTCTCATAAAAAAGAATCAATATGACTCTTCACTTGGCTCTTTTTGCTATTATCTCTACCCTAGAAACTTTTGACCAAGGGAGAATTGTGAGCCTCCAGTTTGGGACAGGGATAGGAGTTATGGGTCCCTTATCTTTCTACCAGAGTTTTATGTCTTCCGATATTCATAGTGATTGTTGCTTGTTGTGTTTATTCTACTCTGATGATAGGTGAATGAATATTCAGAGATGTCACGGATGGGTTACTTACCTTGCAAGATTAGAAAAATTGGAAAAGACATGAGGTTCCCCCAGTAATAGGAGTTGACAACAGAGAATACCAAAGCTGGTATTGTTGAATAGGTATCATCCTCCACTCCTTATTTTCTCTTATCTCTCATAGTCACTCAGTTGCTAAGTCCTGTTTTTTCCAATTTTGTAACATTTAATGTGTATATATCCTTCTCTTCTCTGACACTGCCACCACACAGGTATGGGTCCTTATCCTCTCATAGCTGTACTGTTACAACATCATTTGATTGGTCTCCCTGTTTCAAATCTTTCGACACTCCATTCTATCACACATTCAACTATTAAATTGATCTTCCTAAAAGTTAGGCCTAATCATGTCATTACTGTTCCTTATCCCTGTACAGTAAACTCTAATTGCTTTATATTGCCTCTAGGATCAAATAGAAAATCCTCTCCTTGGTTTTCAAAGTTGGCCCCTTCCACTTTTCCACTCTTATTTTGTACACCTTCGCCTCATGTGCCATTACACTCTTAAGTCAATGACCTTGGCTTCCAGGCATTTCCAACTCCAGGGCTTTTCACTGGAAGCCCACATCCTGTAACTCGCCCTTCTCATCTTCTTGCAGGACAGAGTATAAATTCACTGTTGGGCTGGCTCAAGACAATTGCTCCTCAGAACTGGTTCCTTAGTAAGTCAAGTCAAGTCAAGTTAATCGATAATGGTGGGAAAAGCACACTAAATAAGGAATTGTGAATAATAAAATGGGAAGACCTCATCTTCTTAAAGTTAAACTGAGAACTCTTGGCAGGGGCAAGTAGTCAGCTGATTGCCTTCTGTGAACCAAATTGCTAGTATGAGTAGAAACTGAAAGAGTAAGCTGCAAGGGGTGCCACACATATAAAGAAAAAGTCAGGCTCTTCTACCTGGCAGTCAGGTTCTCTTTAGACTGACTTTACTCTACCTTTTTAGATGTATTTCATACTTTTTTTTTTAATAAGATGTATTCCATCCCATTTCTCTTCCATATCCCTCCCCAACAAATACAGGTACAATACTTTCCCACATATATGTCTTTGTTCCCACAATTCCCTAAACTTGGAATTCCTTTTCCATTTCTCTTCATCTATTGAATTCCTATTCATACTTTAAAGGTGAACTCTCATGAAACTTCCTACGGGAAGTCTTCTCTAATCTTGTGGGTTATTGCAACTCACTCATTTGCTGTGTGCAGGCATGTCTTGGAGATGTTTAGGTTTAGTTCCAGGCCTCTGCCATAAAATGAATTTCTCAATGAATCAAATTGTATGAATTTTTTGGTTTTCCAGTGTGTATAAGAGTTATGTTTATACTATACTTTAAGTGGGCAATAAAAAACAAAATGCATACCTTAATTAAAAAATACTTTATTGCTAAAGAAGATGCTAACCATTATCAGAGTCTTCAATGAGTTGTAATCTTTTGTTGGTGGAGGATCTTGCCTGGATATTGATGGTTGCTGACTCAACAGAGTAGTGGTTGCTGAAGGTTGCTGAAGGTTGGGGTAGCTGTGGCAATTAAAATAAGAAAACAATGAAGTTTGCTGCATTGATTGACTCTTCCTTTCATTCAGTGGAAGCCATTGCACGGTTATTAAATGACCTAAGTTCAATATTGTCCTGTCTTAGGGGAATAGAGAGGTCAGAGGAGAGGGAAGGAAATGGATCAGTTAGAACACATACATTTTTGTAAATTAAGTTTACCATCCTATATGGGCACAACACCAAAGATCACTGATCTTTTCCCTTCTCTTTCTCATCTTCCTCCTCCAGATTTGGAGATTGGGCACCATTTGCTCTAAGGAATGAATATCCAATTTTTTAGCTCTTCTGGGCCACATCATCCAACATGAGTTTATCAAGGACCACATATAGAATTTAATATTTCTTTATGACTACAATGTAACACATATTAACAATGAGTATAATAATAAAATGTAATAATGGGCTGCTTGCTATCTGTTTCCTGGCTTGACTGCACCTAGGAAGGTTGTGCTTTGCACTGTCTTCACCTATCCCCAACTGAATTTACCTCTGGCAAAAAAATCCTAGTTACATTTTTTTTAGGTTTTTGCAAGGTAAATGGGGTTAAATGGCTTGCCCAAGGCCACACAGCTAGGTAATTATTAAATGTCTGAGGCTGTATTTGAACTCAGGTACTCCTGACTCTAGGGCTGGTGCTCTATCCACTGCACTACCTAGCCTCCCCCAGTTACATTTTTGATAGTAAATGGTTTGCTTTGATGACAATAATCAAGTTGAGAACCTTGAGTTCCATTATGGATGATATTCAGTTTCATCATGAGAAAGAATTCTTGTTTCCAAACATTGAATAAAAATTAAATAATAATTCCAGCTTGTTGAATATAAGATATTGAACAAAGTCCAACACTAGAATCTTCTGGTAAATGTGGTTAATGTGCTCTAAGTGCGGCTTGTCTGACACTCTACATATACCAACTTGCCCTGATTTCTTCATCCCTTGTAGTTTACTTTCCTTATTTTTTTTGTCTCCTTGACATGTGAAATGCACTTTAGAAAGTTAATAGCTAATCATACAAGGGATGGCATGGAGGAAAAGAAAGATTACCATTAAATTTTAAAAAAGGAAGTAATCAAAATATTACCATTTCTCATTTTTGCTTGTTGAAATCCCATATGAAATTACCTAGAAAATAAGGACTGCTATTATTCTCATTATATGTAAGAAAACTAAGGTCGAAAGTGGGTAAACTACTTGTCCAGGGTCACATAGCTAGCTAGTAAGTGTCTGAGGTCAGATTTGAACTTATCTTCTTCTGTGACTCCTCTCTGACTTGGTTAAGCTACATTTGGGGGATTGTGATCAGTACTTCTTTTTAGAAATAATAATAATAAACAACAACAATAATAATAATAACAATAATAGGATTGATGAAGGATGTCCAAGAAAGAGCAATCAGAACATTCATGTCTGGTTGCAAAAATATACAATTATCAAAACTGTTTGGTACCAGCTAAGAAATGAAGTGGTAGATTAGTGGAATAGGTTAGGTTCATAAGACACAGTAGTAAATAACTGTAGTGATCTATTGTTTGATAAACCCAAAGACTCCAACTTCTGGAATAAGAAATCACTATTTGACAAAAACATCTGGGAAAACTGGAAAATAGGATGGTAGGAACTAGACCTAGATCAACATCTCATACTCTAGACCAAGATAAGGACAAGATGGGCACATGATTTAAACATAGAGATTAATACCAAAAGCCAATCAGAAGAGCAAGGAATTTTTACCTGTCAGCTCTGTGGAAAGGAGAAGAATTTATGACCAAACAAGAAATAGAGAATGTTATGAAATGCAAAATGGATAATTTTGATTACTAAGATTGAAAAGCTTTTGCACAAACAAAATCAATGCAATCAAGATTAGAATGAAACAGAAAGCTGGGAAACAATTTTTACATCCATTGTTTTTGATTTCTAAATTTCTAAAATATATAGAGAAATGAGACAAATTTTAAAGAATACAAGTCATTATTCAATTGATAAATGGTCAAAGGGTATGAACAGTTTTCAGATGATAAAATTAAAACTATAATCATATGAAAAATTCTCTAAATCACTATTAAATAGAGAAAGGTAAATTGAAACAACTCTGAGGTACCACCTCACACATATTAGATTGGATAATATGACAGAAAAGGGAAATGATAAATATTAGAGAGGATATGGGATATGCATTCTTGGTGGAGTTGTGAACTGATCCAGCCATTCTAGAGAGTAATTTGGAACTATGCCCAAAGAGTTATAAATCTGTGCATACCCTTTGATTCAACAGTATCCCTACTTGGGCTATATCCCAAAGAGATTATTAAAAAAGGGGAAAAGACCCACATACACACAAAACAATTTATAGCAGCTCTTTGTGTGGAAACAAGAATTGGAAATTGAGAGGATACCTATTAATTGGGGAATGGCTTAATTGGGGAAATGGTTGAACAAGCATTGGATATGAATGTAATGGAATATTATTGTTTTATAAGAAACAATGAGCAGGCAGATTTCAGAAAAAACTGGAAAGACTTACATGAACTGATATTAAGTGAAGTGAGCAGAACCAGGAGAACATTTGCACACACTAACAGCAACTTTATGATCAACTATGATAAACTTAGTTCTTCTCAACAATACAGTAATCAAAGACCATTCTAAATTGGAAAATGCCATCCCCATATCCAGAGAAACAACTCTAGAATATGAATGCAATTCAGAGAATATTATTTTCACTTTAAAAATTTTGTTTCTTGTTTTTTCTTTCTCATGTTTTCTTCCCTTTTGTTCTGATTCTTCTTTCTCAGCCTAATATGGAAATATGTGTAACATGACTGAGAATGTATAACCTATATCAGATTATTTGCTATCATAGGGAAGGGGGAGGGAAGGCTAGAAGGGAAGAAACTATAAAAATTATTGTTGATGATCCAACCATTCTGGAGAGAAATTTGAAATTATGCACAAAGAGCAATAAAACTGTGCAGATCCTTTGTTCCAGAAATACCACTACTAGGTCTGTATCCCAAAGAGATCACAAAAAGTGTAAAACAACCACATGTGGTATATATAAAATATACCACATGTGCAAAATATTTATAGCAACTCTTTTATTAGTGACAAAGAATTGGAAATTGAGGGGATCACCATCAATGTGGGAATGACTGAATAAAATGTGGTGTATAAATGTGATGGAACATTATTGTTCTGTAAGAAATCATGGGGGATGGGATTTTAGAATAGCCTGGAAAGACTTAGATAAACTGATGCTGAGTGAAGTGAGCAGAAACAGAAGAACATACATACTAACAGCAACATTAGTTGATGATCAACCATGATGGACTTGTTTATTTCAGCAGCACAATAATCAGACTATTCTAAAAGACTTGGGATGGGGGTGGCTAGGTGGCGCAGCGGATGGAGCACTGGCCCTGCAGTCAGCAGTACCTGAGTTCAAATACAGCCTCAAACACTTAATAATTACTTTGCTGTGTGACCTTGGACAAGTCACTTAACTCCACTGCCTTGCAAAAACCTAAAACAAAAAAAGACTTGGGATGAAAAATACTCCATATTGTGGAGTTTAAATGCAGACCAAAGCTTTCTATCTTCAATTTTTGAAAATGGTCTTAGGTATTTTTTTCTTTTCAATTTTTTTTCTGTTTTAATATGATTCTTCATAACATGATTAATATGGATCTATGTTTAGGGTTATATGTGTATAGTCTATATTATATTTCTTTTCTGTTCAAGGAGAGAAGGGGTGGAAGGAAGAGAGGGAGAAAAATGTAAAACTCAAAACCTAATAAAAAAAATGATTGCTGAAAACTATTGCTGCATGTAGTTGGAAAAAACAAAGAAATAAAATATTATTTCCTGCAAAAAAAGAAAGAAGAAAAAAAGATTGCTGAAAACTATTTTTACATATAATTGGAAAAATAAATAAAAAAAAGAAAAAATAGGTATTTTCAGTGTTATCAGCCTTGGTGGGAAAGAGTGATAACAAGGAGCAGGACATGATAGCAATTTCAAATATTTGGAGAACTCCCTCGAAGAAGAGAGAATCTAGATTGTTTCTATTTGTCCTCAAAGAACATCACAGTCTGCCATAACTGGAAGATGCAAAAAGGAGATTTGGTTTGATGCAAGGCAAGAATTTCTGAACAATTGAAGTTATTTCAAAGTGATATAGACTGAAGGTAACAATTTTCTCTTTCTTTGAGATTCTTAAGCAAACATAAGATGACCACTTGTGGGGATAATATTGAAGAATTTCTTGTTCAGCTATTGGATAAGATGTCCTTCCAGTCCTAAGATTCTGTAATTCAATCACAGCAGGTTCTCAAGAAGTATTTTGTTCTATGAAGTTGAATTAACAGGGATCATGCATTCAAGATGCTTATTTTTGCTCATCAAAACTGATAGTCGTTTCTTCCAGTAAATGTAATAATGATGATGATGATGATGATAATTGCTAGCCATTCATGTAGAATTTTTAAGTTTGCATCACATCTCTGATAGAGTAGCTGGTGGTGTAGTGGATAGAATGCTGGACCCAGAGTCAGGAAGATCTGAGTTAAAATTTGACTCTCAGCAAGTCATTTAACCTCTATTTGTCTCAGTTTCTTTATCTGTAAAATGAGAATGATAATAGTATCTATTTCCCAAGGATATTGTGAGGATCAAACATAATAATATTTGTAAAAATAGTTTAGCAAAGTGACTGACACATAACAGGTGCTATTTAAATAATAGATATCATTATTATTATTATTACCTCATTTGATACTTATAACAATCTTTTCACTCAATCATCTAGCTCTTTTTAAGCACCTACTTTCTATTCAAAGAACAACACTGGCTGCCACAAGTAGAAGATGTGAAAAAGGGTAGATTTAGATCGATGCAAGGCAAATATTTCTGAACAACTGAAGCTATCCCAAAGTGACTTGCAGGGGATAACCAAAAACAATCCCTGTACTCAACAAGTTCAATATTCAGTATGGGTGACATTTTTGTACAAGATATATATGATAAATTGGCACATGGTAGGTCCTTAATAAAAGTTAGGAAAGGCTTCTTGTAGAAGTGGGATTTTAACTGAAACTGAAGGAAGCCAATAGGCAGAGATGAGGGTAGAGATCTAGACAGGAGATGGAGTGACTTGTTCAAAGAACAGCAAGGAGGCCAGTGTCACTGGATCAGAGTATGTGGGTGGGGGAGGGGAAGGTGGGGAATAAGAAGACTGAAAAGGTGATTAGAGAGAGGGATAGGTTATTTAAGGTTTTGAAAGCCAAGCAGAGAATTTTATTTGATTTTGGAAGAGATGGGAAGCCAATGGAATTTATTAAATATGTGAGTGATATGGCTGAACCTGCCCTTTTTAGTCAAACGTTTTCTGTTATCCTCTTCCTATAAATACTTTCTCATATATAAACCTTTCTAGATTTAATGTATTCAAAAGCTTTCTCTTTTGTGGGGGGGACTTTGCAACACTTGTCCAAGGCCACATAGCTAGGTAATTTTTAAGTGTCTGAGGTTGGATTTGAACTCAGGTCCTCCAGGGCCAGTGCCACCTAGCTGCCCCTTCAAAAGGTTTTTCAACCATTTGGAAATAAGATGTAGAAAATCAAAGGTGTCTGTTAGGAGCCAGGGTCTCTAAGCTGTTTGACACAGTCGCAGCAAGAAGACTCAAGGCAATCACACTGCCTAATGGAACATTTCCTTCTTCAATATGTATAGGGATTTCATGCATACCAATATTTATAGGTCTATATTGATTGCAATATTTACTCACCCTAATAGTGGAATGACTATAAAGGAAGGATTTCAGAGAAATTCCTTGAATAAAACAGATTGTAAACTCTGTCTAAATTTAACAGGACTGCCTCTCCCTGAGGCATACAAAAAGCTTCAACATTATGAAATCTCTGGAAAACTCAACACTGGGAATTCCAAGGAGATGTCAGAATATATACAGGGAAAACAGATACAAGATGGGTCAGATAGAATTTCATGGAAATTAATAGTTTTGCCCCCCTTATCATACACAGGAATATATGAAAAAGATGGTGAGAAAATAGTTAGTACAGGTGACCAATATGTGAACTCCAACAGCCTCAGTTTCATGGGAAAGAATAAAAAAGTCCCAGAAACTGTGGTTTCTACCAACAAGGCCTGAAAGAAAAATTGGTTATTGTAAGAGTTAATGGATGGGTAGACAAGCATAAAGACCCTCACTATAGATTGTTAAGGAAGTGTATCTAAAAACATTACTTACACAAAAATATAAAAAACTTTCCATTAAAGAATTGCTTAATTAATAACTTTGAATTAATTAACAAATATACAATGTAGTAATAAATAAGGTAACAGATAGGTTGAGGTCATCATGGTCTGAGTAGGGATAAGAAATCAATTAACTATATGATTATTAATTAAAATTATAATCACATAATTAAAACTTGTAACCACATGAATTATATAATTGATGATGAAAATCGTACACTTTTGTAACCAAGGAAATATTAGCTTGCTTTCTTGAAGCATACATGATTCTGAGACTATAAAAATAAATCCAAGCAGCTGACAGTCAGTCAACCTGCTCCTGCCTTTACCCCCTTGTTGACTCAACTCATTTTGCCGACTCTATCCCTCCTGTTAGGTTCCAAGGACCCCACGGAGGCTGTACCCCCGCAGGTGTCCTATAGGAAGATCAGTTGGGCAGTTTAAATGGAGAATACATTGGATTGGGGAAAAATTTGAGTCAGGGAGATCAACCAGAAGGTTATTGCAATAGTTAAAGTGCGGAATCTGCACCAGGTATTGACAGTGTCGGGGGGGGGGGGGTATACCCTGTGAGATAATTGCTATTATTATTCCTATTTTACAGATGAAGTAACTGATTCTGAGAGAGGTTAAAAGTCACATAGCTGGTAAATGTCTAAGGAAAAATTTGAACTTAGATCCTCCTGACTTCAAGTCCACTGCTATCCACTGGACAATCTAATTGTCCCTAACATCTCTGGTTTTTCCTCATGTGAGAAGGAATCTTTTTTGGACAGTGTTAATGCTTTCAAGACTTTTAGACTATTTCTTTCCATTCTAGACTTCACAATATTTTCATTTTCCACTTTTAGAACAATAAGTATGAGATGGACCTCAAAATATCATTAGGTCTGTTTCCAGGAACACACCCAATACAGATACCTTTTCTTCCTATTTTTAAAGATTTCAGTACAACTTGTCTTTTTGTCTATACTTTTGTATCATTTTTATGTGTGCAAAATTCTTCCATTTATCAATACCAGTGTTTTCCTTTTTTTGTAATTCATGATGAATTGCAAATTCATATTCTTCTCTGTAAAATTAAAGAATAAATACTCAGATGAATCACATAATCATGCTGGAAGACATTAAATCATCCCTTTGGATGTAGTTAAAATTACCCATTTTTGAATGTGGAAGGAAAAAAGTCATCTTTTCTTACCCTCCTTATAAGAAAAAAAAAACAGGTGTTGATCAGGAGTACCTAGACCCTGCATTTCCAACCTCAGCTGTAGATCATATCTTTTACTTTGTTCATGAGACTATCTTATGGGAAAGAATTAGAAGGCTGGCTGAGATCCAAGTTTATAGCAAATGTTAAGTCCTAGCTCTTTTTCACAGGAGGAAATTAAGTTGGATGGACATGACTAGTTTTTCACAGAGTCATGTTGGTTGTTATTCAGTGTGGTTATATATTAAATGATTGTTTAAACGAATTGTTTTGTGAGTGATTTCTTTCTACTTGTCCATATTAAATACTTGAGATGATTTGTGCTGAGATGAGGCATAAAAACACCTTATAAAGGATGCATTGAAAGGAAAAAGATATAAACTGGTCACATTGTGAGAATTGAAGACAAGATGCATGGTATCCTTGACTTTTTTTAAATTGAGGGGAAAATCATAAGAATGTTGGAAAATCATAGACAAGAGCTATTCTGGAAAACTATTTGGAACTATAGTAGAAAATTACCTAAACTTTTTATATACTTTGATTCAGTGATCCTACAACCCAAGGAGTTCAGAGTTAGAGGAAAATATCATATATATATATATATATATATATATATATATATACACACACACATGCATATATATGCATATGTATATACAAAAAATATGCAAAGCAAAAACAAAAAGACCTAGAAAATGAATGCCT
The DNA here is from genome assembly GCF_037893015.1 of Macrotis lagotis. Lineage (NCBI taxonomy): Eukaryota > Metazoa > Chordata > Mammalia > Peramelemorphia > Peramelidae > Macrotis > Macrotis lagotis. The sequence continues at coordinate 132,879,272 of NC_133658.1, forward strand.
ATTAGTTGGAAAATGGCTGAACAAATCATGATATCGGATTGAAATAGAATCTTATTGTGCCACAGGAAATAGCAAATATGAAGAATTCAGAGAAATTTGGCAAGGCTTGCATGAACCGATGCACATCAAAATAGCAAGAATTAAGAGAATATATACAATGTCCACAATGTAAAGGGAAATAGTATTAAAAATAGAACATATCTTGACATGCTACTAACCATTCTTGATACTAAAAACATGACCATGAAACATATTTCCTTTGGCTAGAAAGGTGGCAAATTATTATTATTATTATTTATGTTATTTTAATTTTTTTGGTTTTTGTAAGACAATGGGGTTAAGTGGCTTGCCGAAGACCACACAGCTAAGTAATTATTAAGTGTCTGAGGCTGGATTTGAACTCAGGTACTCCTGACTCCAGGGCCGGTACTCTATCCACTGTATCACCTAGCTGCCCCCATATTATTATTTTTTAAAGATTTTATTTATGTTGAGCTTTACAATTCCCCCCCCTAATCTTACTTCTCTCCCCCCATCCTTCCCCCTCAGAAGTGTTTACATTGCCAGTGCCAGTGTTTACATTGTTTCCATGATATATCTTGATCCAAATTGAATGTGATGAGAGAGAAATCATATCCTTAAGGAAGAAACATAAAGTAAAAGAGATAGCAGGATCAGACAATAAGATATCAATTTTTTTCTAAATTAAAGGTAATAGTCTTTGGTCTTTGTTCAAACTCCACAGTCTTTTCTCTGGATACAGATAGTATTCTCCATTGCAGAGAGCCCCAAATTGTCCCGATGGTTACACTGATGGAATAAGCGAGTCCATCAAGGTTGATCATCAACCCCGTTTTTCTGGTTCTGCTCATCTCACTGAGCATTAGTTCATACAAATCCCTCCAGGCTTCCCTGAATTCCCATCCCTCCTGGTTTCTAATAGAATAGTGTTCCATGATATACATATACCACAGTTTGCTAAGTCATTCCCCAATTGAAGGACATTTACTTGATTTCTAATTTTTTGCCACCACAAACAGGGCTGCTATGAATATTTTGTACAAGTTATGTTTTTACCCTTTTTCCATCATCTCTTCAGTGTATAGACCCAGTAGTGGTATTGCTGGATCAAAGGGTATGCACATGTTTGCTGTCCTTTGGGCATAGTTTCAGACTGCTCTCCAGAAAGGTTGGATGAGTTCACAGCTCCAACAATGTATTAGTGTGAGGTGGCAAATTATTTGTATTAATTGAGGTATAATTGAGGCATTTGTATAAATTGAGGGTGGTTAGGTGGTGAAGTGGATAGATCACCGGCCCTGAAGTCAGGAGTACCTGAGTTCAAATCTGACCTCAGACACTTAATAATTACCTAGTTGTGTGGCCTTGGGCAAGCCACTTAACCCCATTGCCTTGGAAAAGAAAAAAAAAGCCTAATAATATTTTGTCATACACAGTCTGTATGTTAGTTTCTTGTGCTTAATCAATGGTCTAAAAAAAGAAGCATGAAAAAACAAAAGATTTTAAAAAGAAGCATAAACAAACAAACAAATAAATAAATAAATGAATATTTTTAAAAAATATATGGCAGAATAAGAAGTTATTGGGTGAGTTATTGGATAGGATTGGATTTTTGATCAATGGAGGTTAGTCCTAAAACCAGAGATTCATCAAAGTATTAGGTTAAACTAGCTTATCTGTTATTTCCACATTGTCCTGTTTGTTAAAGGTCTTTTGTTGGGGCCAAAAGGGACTTTCTAACCACTATCCTCTCCAACACAGACCAGAATTGATACCTCCACACCAATTCCCCTTTAGGGCTCTTCCTCCATCCTCTTCCTCTCTCCATTCCTCCCTCCCCTTACCCCACTACATATTGGGGTAGGGCACTGACACTTTTTTTATTTTGCTAGGCAATGGGGTTAAGTGGCTTGCCCAAGGCCACACAGCTAGGTAATTATTAAGTGTCTGAGACCATATTTGAACTCAGGTACTCCTGACTCCAGGGCTGGTGCTCTATCCACTGCACCACCTAGCTGCCCGGCACTGACACTAGCAAAGCAAGAATAGAAAGGGCAGGAAAGGCAAAGGAAAAAGCTCAGGATTGTAACTTGGAAACTTCCCATGATCTTTGGGTCATGGAAGGAAAAGTAAAGTCATCATGGGCTTGTGAGGCTCTATTTTCAGGATATAGGGAATCCTTATTCCAAACTTTTACTTATTCTGGGTACTTCACTCCAGATATAAAGGTAACTCAGGTGTTGTATGCATAGGAATAGGGTCTCACCTTTGAGAGCAGCAAGGAAATGTCAATCAGCCAAGAAACTAGAAGTTTCACACCTAGAATTTTCCAGACTAGAAGATCCAGAGAAGGGAGATTCCAGAGAAAACACAGGAGGCATTAGAATTATAAGGCACAGAAAGCTTGTTAGAGAAAAACAAGGCTTGAAGTATCACTTTTTTTCCCTCTGTACATTAACATTCATTATTTTGGCTTCCATTTCTTCTTCTGAATAACCAATAATATTTCCTATTATTTTTAATTCATATCTATTCATCCTTTGATGCTACTGTATATATCACCCAAATAGAAACAGAAGAGGACTCAAGTGAGGACAGAAGAAGGAAGGGAGTGATGGGCTCAGATCAGAACTAACTGGGAGATGAGTGGGACCCAGGAAATAAGAAGAAAATCCAGTGACAATCAGGAAGGGAAAGGGGTGATTGGGATGTGATTCAGGGGGGAGGCAGGGATTTTCATTGAAACTGATCCTGGGTCTTAAGCTCAAGTTGTCTTCACAATGTTACTTTGATTGTCTACCTTGTTCTCCTATATGTACTTACTTCCTTGGGGTTAGCTAATGCAAGCCTTCCCAAGATTCTCTGAAATGATCCCTTTTGTTCCCTTTCAGTTTCATCCTGTAGTCCTCTATGTACTCAATGCTTCAGCTAAACTGAACTATTTTTCTATTCTCTCTCTCTCTCTTTCACCTTCCAGTCCATTCCCTGTCTTTAGATCTCTCTCCATGTGCTCATGTTTTCTCCTGGTTCCTTGTTGAATCCCTACCCCCTCCTCTAAAGCATCCATCTTCCAGATCCATTTTCCCCTTGAACTTCATGTAACTCTTTCCCCTTGATCCTCTCTAATGCACTTGTGAACAAGCAGCCTGAAACAAAGGGTAGACTGCTGGTCTGGGTATTAGAAAGACCTGCCTTCAAGCTCTGCTTTCTGACATGCCCCAGCTGTGTGACCCGAGACAAATCACTTAGCTTCTCAGCCCCAGATCAGCAGCAGATAGGCATGAGGTGGAGGGAAGTTTCTATACTGAGGAAGTGAGGGGGATTTCTACATTCAGAGTTCCCAGCACAGAGGAAATCACAGTTCTGAACCAGATAGCAGTGTGCTGGTAAAGGTTTAGCAACCAGTTCTCCTAAAAAAATATACCCATAGCACAGTTTTAAGTTTAAGCTGCATTTTAACAGCTTTTCTATCACTTTCTTCTGCCTATACATTTCACAAAACATTTAATTAAGCTTTGATTTGTAGCATTTGCTGATTTCAAAAATATAAATGCTCCTGTTGGAAATTTAACAATAAGTTCTGCTGAGTCTACTTGAGCTGAATCCAGTTTAATCCTGGTACTAATGGACAAAAAAGAGGCACATATTATCTAACAGTTCAATTGTCTGTGTATATCTTCCTTTTCCACTATAAGGTTGATGAGGGCAGCAAAATGAATCTTTTTTTTTTAAATCTCCCTCAACTCAGAGAATAGGTATTTACAAAATGTGAATTTAGGGGTTTGACAGAAGGTGTTCTTGATCAGTTGACTGAACTTACTAACCCCAGTAGTGTGACCTTTAGTATTTTTAATTTTATCTTCCAATGAATGCTGTGGAAATACACCTTAGGCCTCCTGGAGGCGGTCTTCAGTAAATACAATAAAAATTGGTGGTCTCCAGGGGAGTCCTTTTGGCTGACTTATAAAAGAAAGTCTTCAATGGCAGACTTAGTCCTTTATCCCTTTTTCTTTTTTCCCCTCCTTTCCTAGGAGAGTTTGAAGCGTGTCTCTGAGTCTTGGTTAACTTCCTGTTCCTCAAGGAGACCCAAATGACTCCTTAGGACAGAGGCACAAGAAAACTTGGCATGTGCCATCATCCCTCTTTTCTCCCCTCCCCCCAAATGCAAGAGTGTAACTAGGTGATGGAGTGAATAGAGCAAGTTTGACTTAAGAGTTAGAATGTGTCCTGCTTCAGACACTTACTAGCTGTGTAACCCCGGGCAAGTCACTTAACCTTTACCATCTCCATTTCTTCCTTCATCTCTAAAATGGAGATAATTGTTGGGAGGATAAAAATGAGATAACATAATATGCTTTGCAACCTTTGCTAAATAAATGTTAACTATTATTATTTCAAAGCCTTTGTTCCAGTCTTGGGAGACTATGGCATAGGCAACTGGAGAGGGGGAACAATGGAGTCTGAGTGGGGAAGAGTTCCAGATCCATCCATCCATCCATCCATCCATCCATTCTCTCTCTCTCTCTCCTCCAGGTCTTATCACTTCTCTTTTTCTTACCAAGGATAGTTAAACATTCAACTGGAATCAGGTAAGGTTTTGCATATGAGATGACATCTGTATTGAGCTTAAAGAAAGGTGTTAGGGCTTCCAAGAGGCAGAGTTGAGCAAGAAATGCATTCTAGACTTGAGAGGAGGACAGCTTATTGAAAGGTATGGGTACTGGATCTGTAATACTGTTTGTGAAATAGCAAATGGGCCATTTTTGCTATCCTGATGAATTTTTCTGTGGCTCTTTCAACCTCAGAGGTTATACTTATAGCCAGTCCAAACCTGATAGTTTGATGAATGAGACTTTTATTGAGAAAAAGGCATTTTTGGGCAGTGTCAGCTTCTTGTAGAGAAATTACAAATGAGACACCCTAAGTGGACATTTTTATGCCAGGATTTAGAGAAGCAAAAATTTCTTAAATTTGCCCACTGAAAATTATGAATTTGGATTATTTGAATAATGTGGGTCTGATGGGATGGGGGATAACCCCCAGTTAAGCAATGTCAAGTTTGTTTCCTTTCAGAGGAGTACAGAGCTGATTTGGTTGTTGGCCCTTTGTTCTGGAAGAGGACCAAAATGACATCACTATGTCAGAGATGAGTAACAGTGTGTCTGACTGTGGCTGATCTGACCAATACAAGCTCAAAATACTCATCCACAGGAAAGGCACAAATTGTCCATGTGAACATTTAGGATGGATCCTCTAAATTTGTCCATCTTGTGTTTCTTTTGAACCATTACAATTCTGCTATGCTTATAGAGCACAGTACCCTTTCTGATAAGGGTACATCATGCTGGGTAGTCCTGTCTTCCATGTTGCTATGCCAAGATTGAGTATGTCCCTACAGTGGAAATTGGAATATGAGACATAAGCCTCCTCACAAACTTCTAAATTATTTTCCCTTCTGAAGAATGTAAACCATAGGATAGTATTCAGGCTGAAAGACAATATTTTGAGCTGGAAGAGAGGTGATCTAATCCAATGACCTTATTTTGAAAATAAGGAAACTGAGGCCCATATAGGGTTGTATAGGGTTAAAAAAAGATATGAACCTATGTCCTCTGATTCCAAAACCAGTCATTTTCCCATAGTACCAATCTTGCTTCTGGACTTTTGGATCCCAGGGAAAATTGGACTTATTAACAAAGAAAAATTATTTCTGGGCTATTCTGAGTGCTTTATTTTTGCATTTTCTATAAGGTGGAGGAAATTTTATCCTGTCTCTATTGTTACTTTGAGCGCTTACACAGCATCAAGAAATCTTCCCCACAACTCTAGTGACCTAGTCATGAGTTATATTCTGATATCTCCCAGATAAATCATTTTAGGGCCATCTTGAGTGGAAGTGATTTGGGACTTACCCCCAAAATGGATTCAGTGTCTGTCCAGGTCCTGAGGGACTGGGACTCCTTAAAAAAGTGGAATGAATTGATCAAAACAGTAAAGTGACTTTCCCAAAACTGCAGTAAGTGATCAAGAGAAAACTCACATTCAATTTTTCTGCATTCCAAATCCAACATTCTTCTCCATGGCAATATGGATGAATTTTTCATGTCTATAAGTTCTTATTAGATAGGTTGGTGATAAGTCTCATTTTAGTGTGCACAGATAACCCTAGAACTTATAGCAGAATTTCTTTTATGAAGATAGTTATAAGGTGAAGGGGGAGTCTTTGTCTTTCCTTGATTATCATCAGAAAAGCTAAAATTGTGGCTTCTCCCAATGGGTTCTGACCACATCTACAGCAACAACAGAATTAGACAATCTGCTTTATTTATTTGTTTTTTTTTGCATACACCCTTCTTCCCACCCCCCACCCACTATGGGGAGAAATGGGACTCCCCAGGTGTCCCATGTACAAAGTCTGAGACTGTGAGGAGACTAATGTATAAAAATACTATTTACAAAAGAGCAAAGGGCATCTGGTCCCGCTAAGGTTTCCAGACTCCTCCATTCTCAGCACTGACCTCTGTCCCTCCTCCCCTTCCCCTTTCAGGAAACCAACTTTCATCCATTCCCCAGAAATCACCCTGGTTGTAGGGAAATACATCTTCTATTGGGAGATGCATCAAACCCTTTAGGATCTAGGAGGGTGGAAAGAGGAGCTCTAGGACTAAGTAAGGAAAGTGGAAAAAGGTCAGGTTAAGAAACTGGTGGCACCACAGATCCCAGCTCTGGGCAGGATGCTTGCTTCCACACTTTGTCAGCTCAGCCAGCCAGCTGCTGTTTCTGAAGGTCCAATGTAAACATTAACTTTTTTAAAAAAAATTATGGAGGTGATCTATCAGCCCTCCACCATCTCTGCCATAGGCAGAACTCCTCTGTTTTCCATGATTCCTCCCATCCCTCCCTCCCCCCAGCCTGGGTCTTACTCCTTCTATCCTTCTTTCTTCCAAGTCACCTGCTTGAAGGTAGGTGGGGAAAGAAGGAGGAAGAATTACCAATTGGGACGGGGCCTGCTTCATCCCTTCCTCCCCATATGCACCTCAGAATCTAAGAAGAAGTTCCTGCCTAGATGGGGTGAGTGACTTGCCTAGTCCTGGTCATCCTAAAGAGCAATAGGCCTTGATTTCCCTGATGGCCCTTGGTCCTTGTTTGCTCAGATCCATACCCTTCATTGGATCAGGAGATGCTTAATTACTCTACAGCACAGGCAAAGCACAAGCTATGGCAACACAAGCCAGCGACCTTGACCTGTGATACCAAGGTAGAGGAGCAGGGAAGGAGATGTCAGGGTGCTGGAGAGAGGAGGGAGAAGGAGGAGGAGACTCTGGACTTAGCCTCTTCTTAAGGAAGGACAAGGACCAGCCTGCCCATTCTCTTTTCAGCTAAAGGGAGAGCCCCTGAGGGACACCTGCCACTCTGAAGGCATGCAATTTAAGAGTAGACCAGGCAGGCACTTTGCATTTAGGTGTCCGAATCCTAGGGAAAAGGTGGTCAGACCAGTTCATCCAGGAGGGTGCCAATGCTCTGAGTGGCCTCTGGGGGTCCAGCGATGGGTTTATTGCACATTGGACAGACACAACGGACTTCTAGCCACTTCACCAGACACCTGCAGGGAGAACACACATGAGAGGGATTTCCATCTTCAACCCACTATTCCTCTCTCTCTCCTGCTACCACCCTCTTCACTACCCGGTCCAGTCACCTAATACTGCCCTGCAAAAGCCCAGCAAAATAATATAATTATGTATGGTTATTTAATAATATTTCTGTTGTCCTTTAAGATTTATAAAGCATTTCCCCACAAGGGACCTCTGATACTAGTAGTTCCTGAATGGTTATACTTTTTTACACAGAATGCAAGTATTTATTGAATTTGCTGAAGGTCTAGGATTTGAACACATATCTCCTGACTTCTGACACATTCATAGTGTTATGACATGAACACTTGGTCCTCCTGGTCCCTCCCCACCATTAGAACTGCCTGGCATGGCAATGTTCCCAGACTAGGCAGGCCTGCTGGAGGCAGGGCCAAAAGCACTGTAGGAGAAACAGGTTTCCTCGTTGTCTTCCATCCTCCATCTCAGTGGGGAAGAAATAGGGGCTGCTTGGGAAGCATCTTGTCTCTCCTGGCTGAATAGGTACCCCTCCCCCCATACACCCAGAGGTCCCATGATAATGACTCACTTCCTGTGGAAAGCGTGTTGACAAGGTAGCACGCCAAGCTCATCTTTCCCCTTGAAGTCTTCTAGGCAGACCGCACAAGTCTGCTGTGGACAGAAGGGAAATAAGAGATTGTGAGCTGTAAGATTCCACTCAGACCAAACTTAGATTGTTTTATTCCTCTCTTCACCACCTGAACCCTATTCCCTGATAGGAAACTATTGAACTTACCCTGGAGGGATGGGGTCCAAGGGCCAGGTGTATAGCCTAAGGAGACATCTGTCTTATTCTTTAGAAGAGTACACCCTCACCTTTTGAGGTTTAAGACTTCTGTGAACTTAGAATCATAGGCTACACAACCTAAAGAGCTTTTGGGGACCATTTAACCTAACCCTCTCATTTTATAGGTGAGGAACCTGAGACCAAGGGATCAGATTTACTCACTGTTAGTACAAAATAGAATACACTGGGAAGAGAATGGGGTGAGGGGAAAGCCCTGCCTGTTCAACCATCTGTCTAGTTACACCTCCTACTCCCCGAAGAACTCTGTGTGTTTATTGTTTACAGACACACAGATCATTCATCTTTCCTCTACCATCGCCCACCTTCCAAGGGAAAAAAATGGTCAAAAGAAATTGTTTCAGCAAAATGTGAATTTCTTCAGAGTGACCTAAAGTGGGTAAATAGACTGATTTGAAAACAGTAAACTGGAGACCATATGCCTATGGTTTTCCTAGTGAAATAGAATAGGAAAGAGAAAGAAATGGGTTAGCCATGGGGATAATATCTAAACCAAGGTACTAGATGAGGAGATTTAGTCTAAGGAAAAGGTGGAGGAGAAAACAAAAATTGCATTTTGGGTTTGATCTACAGTCATAGACTTCAACCTGGAAGGGGGCTTAGAAGTCATTTAACCTAACTTCCTCATTCTAAAGATGAGAAAACTGAGTCCCAGAGAATTGAAATAACATGTCCAAAGTCACATATATAGCTAAAGTGGTAAGCTGGGATTTAAACCCTGTTCCTCCAGATCTTTTCACTATGTCAAGATCAGTATTCTGAAAAAAGAAAAGCCTCTAAGGAGGTGCTATAGCTAAGGCTGACTTAAACCTTAAAGATGAGGTGTATAGTCCAACTTCTTTTTGTAGCTACTACTGACTCTGTTATGCATAAATTTGCCTAAAAAAACAAACCATTTTAGAATTTATTTCTATTTTTTCATATTTCATCATGTAATGAGTTTTGTAAATTTACCTATTGTTCTAAACTAGTCAGACTGTTTTATCTAAACTGTGTCATTCTCAGCACATTACACTATATTTAAAGTATAAAATAGAATATAAACTCCTTGAAGACAAGTGTTTTCATGTCACACTTTGTCTTTGGCCATGCACATGGCAGTTACTTGTTTGTTATTTTTTGTTGTTACTTGTTTGCTGAGTTGAACAAATATTTGGTGAATAAATAAATAAATGAGAGAATGTCTCCATTCAAGTCCTACACAGATGCTTCCATGATGGTCTGGAAATGACTCAATTTTTTAAGGCCAAGTGGAACACAAATTGCTATCAGATTTTACCAAGTTAGAAAGGGGAGCTTGATGATAAAACATTCTAGTTAAATGTAGGAATACTGATCACCAGAAAAAAGTTTCTCCCCATCAGAATAATTAATAAAGCTAGGCATGTTTAGACATTTTTCAGTCCCCTCTGATTCTTTATGACTCCATTTGGAGTTTTCTTGGCAAAGATACTGGGGTAGTTTGCCATGTCCTTCTCCAGATTATTTTACAGTTGAAGATACTGAGTCACACAAGATTTAAGTGACTTGCCCAGGGTCACACAGCTAGTAGGGTCTGAGGTCACATTTGAACTCAGGAAGATAAATTTTCCCGACTCCAGTCCCAGCACTCTGTGCACTATGGCGCCACCTAGCTATCTAAAACTAGGCTAATAGAATAGTCCTAGATCACAAACAAAACTTTTGAAGTATTGGAAGAAATATGAAGAATTTTTTTTGTCTGTCTTCAGGAAAAAAAAGGTGAGAGAAAATCCCCTGTCTCTGTGGGCATAGATTGAGGTAAAAAGGGAATACATTGTTCTAGTTCCATCTGAATTAGTATTGTCCTCCCCTTCCTTGATACACTCACCCCATATAAATGTAACTTCTTGGCATCACCTTTCAGTACCACCTAAAAGAAAAAAAGAAAGGGATTGTTTTAGGTTTGACTTTTAAAACTCTTCATAACCTGGTCCCTTTTCCTGTCTCCTTACATTTTTCTCCTCCCTAAGAACTCTATCCAATAATAATGTGATGTTCTCCTTGCTGTTCTTTGAAGATGCTCCATCTTCCAAAACTGGTCTTTTGACCAGCTATTTCCCATGGCATGGAATGCTCTCCCTCTTCATTTTGACCTTCTGACATCCTTGACTCATTCTGACCATTCTGACCATCTTGGCTCAAATCCTACTTACTACAAAAGCCCTTTCCAATCCTGAACCCCCAGTATCTTCCAGTGTACTTCCCTGGATACAGTGTTAGTACCTTCCCTCTGAGATGATCTTACCTGTATATTATATGTGCTATTTGTACACAGCTGTTTGATGTTGTCTTCCTGTTAAAACATGAGCTCTTTGAGGGTAGGGATTGTGTTTGCCTTTCTTTGTAATCCACAGTATTTAAACACATAGTAGGATGCTTAATAAAGGCTTTATGATGTCCCAGGATCCCATGGAGATATAAATGAGGAAAGTGGTCATGCTCCCAGACAATAGAATCCTATTGTTTCTTCCTCTCATCAATAGAGGCAATGATTTTAGTTTATTTTTTAAATTTTAAAAAAAAATTATTTAAGGCAATGAGGCTAAGTGACTTGCCTAAGGTCACACAGCTAGGCAATCATTAAGTGTCTGAGGTCAGATTTGAATTCAGGTCCTCCTGACTCCAAGGCCCAGGTTCTATCCACCAAATTGCCCAAGGCAATGGCTTTATGAGTCAAGGCTATCATGTCTGGGGCAGACAGGAATAGTTGAAGGGGAATTTCACCTCCAGGGTACACTGTTTGTACTCAAGAACAAGTATAAACATGACATATTATGGAGATTTTGAGTTTTAGATCTATAGGATTCTGGATCTAAATCTGAAAGAGACATCAGAGGCTATCTCATCTAAGACTCATTGTACAGATGAGGAAACTGAGGCCTAGGGAGGTTAAGTAATCACATGAAAGGTGGAATTGGAATCCCAGGCTTTACCACTAGAGCCCTTTTATATTTACTTTGGGAACCAGTCTCCCAAGCAAAAGAGACATAAGATTAAAGGTTTTTTTTTTTGGGGGGGGTGCATGCTGTGGAGAAGGCCATATTACCTCTTTATATCCGTACCGCTCACTCTGTGCTTGGTGCCTGAGTTTGCTGGGGGAAGAAAGAAACAGGGGAGGGAGAGAGTTACTAGGTTATCTAGTGGTTCATTATCTGGTGATTACCAGGGAAGCAGAGCCAGTTTTCCACTCCTACAACTGCTTGGACTATTGAAGAGGCCCAGGGCAGGGATAAAGGAGGGGGGAATCAACAAGGCAGAAGAGAGGAAAATGGCAGATGGTATGGCCACTGTGCCATGGCCGAAGTTGGGAGGAATGGGAATTGAGAGCAGCCAGCCAGCAGCCCCAGTGGTTCCACCAGGTAGTTGCAGAATTTGGGGAAAGTCTTAGGTGCTTGCATCCCATTGGAATGCCAACCCACAATCTGAGGATTGACTCTTCCAGGATGCATCCTTCATTTGTCTTTTGCTCAGTGGAAGTTTGGGCTCAAGACAGCCCCTCTTGCCTTAACTCTCTGTTGCCATTAAGGAAGAGCAGCATAAATCCTACCTCTAAGCATGTGGGGGACGGAGATTACTTGCTGGCTGGAATGGAAGGAAGCAGGCTCCACTCTGGGAAGCGTTCAGCTAGGGGCTGGGGAGGGGGAAGGACAGGATGAACAAGGGCAACAGGGTACCAAACTGAGAATGTAGTGCCAATAGCTTTGGGCAGGTGGCCCTCTCAGCTGTCGGATGAGCAAGGAATCTAAAAATACCCTCTGGTTTCAATGGGGCCATTTAAAAATACAGTTAGCAGGCTCCTCTCCTCCCACAGAAACAATAAGGCCGGCCCCCACCCCCCATAATTGTCCCCTTCCTGCCACTTCCTGCCTTGATGTCCCCCTCATCCTGCTTGAGGAGCAGAGGCAGGCAGGCCCTTGGGGAAGCCAGAAGAATGAGCCAGGAAAAGAAAGGGAAGAAGGGGAACTAGGGAACTGTTTCTAGTTGTGTTGATGAGCTCATCGGTTTGAGGGTAGGCGGTCATGGTCCCATTTTGGCTGAGAAGGAAGCTAAGAAGGTTGGAAAGGAAGTGGCTTCTACACTTGGGTCTCTTTCTATATATAGACATAGAAACACATAAAGTACCCCCCCCCTCTCTCTCTCTCTCTCTCTCTCTCTCTCTCTCTCTCTCACACACACACACACACACACATATACACATAAGTCACCATTCTCTCCCACACATAAAAAGAAACACACAAAATACCACATTAATTCACAGACTTAGATGCAATCTCTCTATCTCTGTTTCTCCCACACTCTCTCCCTCCCTGATTCTTTTTCTTCTCCCCCTCTTCATCCCTTCTCTCTACACCTCTCTCTGCTTTTTCTGTCTGTCTCTCTCACCCAAAGACCCCAGAATCCCCCAACACCAGTGATACCTGGTCTGTCGGGGAATAGAAATGAACATTTGGGAAGGCTGCTGCTCCAGGGACAGGTGGTACTAAGGACTAAGAAGGTTTTGGAGTCCTGTGGCTATTCAGCTGTTCTTTTACCTTTAGCCAAAGCAGTAAATGGTGAAGACAAATACCAGTGACACCTGGCTTCCCCAGGCTCCCCTCTGTGTCTTGCTAATGCCAACCCTCAGTCACAAGCCTGCCTGGGGCAAGGCTGGGTACTCCTTAGCCCTTCAAATTTATCTTCTATCCAAGCCAACTGTTTCATTGAATCATGACAGAGAGAAAGAGAGAGAGAGAGAGAGAGAGAGAGAGAGAGAGAGACAGACAGACAGACAGACAGACAGACAGACAGACAGACAGACTGGAGAGGAGATGGGAAAGGGAAAGAAGAGGATTATAAGATTGGAGGATGAAAAACAGCCCTCCATCAAAGAGCCAAAGCTAGAAGGACCTTGGAGGACTTAGTTCAACCTCCTCATTTTACAGTTGAGGAAACTAAGACCAAAGAAAAACAAGTAACTTGTCCTTAATTACCACAGATGATAAGTAATCAGAGAAAGCATTTGAATGTGGGGGTCCACTTACTCTCCTACATCACACTATCACCCTCTCTTAACAATCTTTTACTTCAAACCTGGAAGCTTAACTCCCGAGTTTTCCCATTTAAGTTAGTGACAGAGCTAGACCTATAATATGGGTCCCTGGACTCCCTAGTCCAAGCTTCTTTCCAGGATGTTGCACTGGTCACTTCATTCTCTAGTCTATCCATGTAGCTCAGAGTGGGGGTTGGGGTGTGAAGCAGAAGCATCAACAGAGTTGGTTTTCAGAGTCCACTAGGCCCCATGATGAATAAATCATCCATGGTATTTCTCTAGTCTCTCTGTCTCTGTCTCTGTCTCTGTCTCTGTCTCTGTCTCTCTCTCTCCCCCTCCCTCCCTCGGGACTTCCATGAGATATTTCCTCCTCAGAATGCTCCTAGATAGGAGGTAGGCAGTATTTTTCTCCCTTTTTTTACAGAGACAAGAGAGACAAACTGTGGGATGGGTCAGAAAAAGAGCTACTTGTAAAGAAGTAAAATAGATGATGTTCTTCCTTTTTCCTTCTTCAGTCTCACCCTCCCAAATGACTAGGATCAAATAAATAGTACGTGAGGAAAGAGGAAACTACTGTCTTGATATGGATTGTTGTTCTGGTTCTGGTACTTAATTGTCTGTGACCCAGGGCAAGTCAATTTTCCTCTATGAACCTTTTTCATCCTCTCTACTTTGAGAGGGGCTGGACAAAATAATTTCCAAAGTTCCTTCTATTTCTATGATTTCATGATCTTATCTGCAGAAACCTTAAACTAGAAAATTCCAGGCTTAGGGACATGTATCTGAAAAGTTCCAAGTTAAAAGAATAGCAAAGAAGTACTGTCAGAAAAAAAAGAGAAAAAAAGAAGTAATGTCAGATCTGTGGACAATAGTACAAACCAAAAGGATACTTCCTCTTGTTCAGGACAGTTAAGTCAGTGACTTATGTGCAGTTCTCAGCAGCCTCTTCCATCTAAAGTATCCAAAAGCCTATTTAGGAGGGAACTAAGCAATCACCTAAGACAAAATCATTAACAGAAATGAAGAAATAGGCCTAGAGAAATTAAATGATTTTTCAAAGTGTCAGATAACTAGTGAGGAACAGAACTGGAATTCAAATCCAGGCCCTATACTACTAAATCCGCTAGTCTGCCACCACATCTAGCTTACCCTAGGTCCTGAGTTTCTTTTTCAAAGTTCTCAGATCACTGTCCTCTTATCTTCCCCATGACTTCTCTGGAGTATCTGAATAAAAACTAGCTTAGACTTGAGCAGGCAGCATATTTTAACCTGATGTTCCTTCCCAATGCAGGTCATCCCTGGAGAAGATTCTCTGAGAAACCAACTGTGGTCCCTTCCTCCAATCCTACAGTTCAACAAAAAGGGATTCCTGGGACTCAATGGGTCCTGACCACTTCATCTGCTCTTCTAGCTCCAGAGCAATCGGTTTTTTCAGTTTTTCCTCTCTCAAAAATAAGGGCTTAGAAGGAACAATAAGCAAGACACTTCCCAGACATCTTCCCACTAAAATTAGCCCCTGGACCAATGGTGAAAAGGAAGGGATTTCCCAGGAGTATGAGGATATACTGTTGGTATGATGCCCATCTGCTTCCTGTCACCCTCTGAGGGAATGGGGGAAGGAGAAGAGTATTTCTTAAAGTGTCACTATCACAATAAACCAGTCTGGTATCCCCAAGTCAGAAGTAGATCAGCTGTCGTGTGAACCCCCAAATCACCTAGAGTAATGTGACAGGGCCAGCTAAGTAGAGCAAGAGAGATTGAAGGAGACACAAATGACAGGATGGACTAAGCTTCAGCATCAAGGGAATACAAATAGCCTGAGTCCCTGAATCTTCAAGAGGGGCCTCTCCAAGTCCTTCAATGAACCTGCCTTCTATTTTTCTTTCCACTCACCTGATAAAGTAGCAGCAGAAGATGAGGCTGAGTACAAAAACAAAGATGCCTGTGCCAAAGATGACCATGTAGATATTGAGGGGAAGGTCCTGGAAACTGATGGGAGGCATTGTGCACGACCTGTTGTTGTAGATCAGTCCCAGGCCGCAGGCACATCCTGCAAAGAGAGGATGACATAATATTTTAGTTGAAACTTAGCACCTCAACTCCAACAAATGGGACCACAGACTTCTTAGGGTTCAAGGTCCCCTTAGCAGAAAGAGGAAGTGAGGAGAAGCTCCAGTCAGGATCAGAGGAGATAAGAAATATTGTAAAGCATTGGCAAACATATACATATTAGTTATTACTTTTATTAGATAGTTCTCTTGGCTAGCTGGTCCAACCATAGGCAGGTTAGAAAAAGATTCTGAAACTACCTGACTCAATGGATCTGGGGTAGCTAAGTATGCATGGATACAATGCTTATCCTGGAGTCAGGAGGACCTGAGTTCAAATTTGATCTCAGATAGTTACTAGCTAGCCATGTGATTCTAAGTAAGTCATTTAATTTTCTTTGCCTCACTTTACTCAACTGTAAAATGAGAAGGAAATGGCAAACCATTCCAGTATCTTTGCCAAGAAAATCCCAAATAAGATCATAAGAGTGAGACACGACTAAAAATGAAGAAGCAACAGATTCAATGGATGGTTTGGACTGGCTTTTAACTTTGTTAGAAGTAGGTGTTAAAGTAGAATATGATATATGGAATCAAAAAGGATTTGAGTTGGAAGGGATCTATCCAATCCATCTAGACTAGGGCTTTTAACATGGGATTTATAGATAGGTCTGCATAGAGAGCTCAAGGAGTTCATGAATTTGGATGGGATCAAAATAAATCTTTATTTTCACTAAATTCTAACAGCAATTTACCATTTTTTTCCAATTGTGAATATAGGTAACAAATACTACTTTGAGAAGGGGTCTCAAAGATTCACCAAACTGTCAAAGGGTTCATGACACCAAAATGTTAAGATCTAGTACGATCTAGAACTCTACAATAAGCTCTACAATAACCCAAAGCAGGCATTGAGCCTTTGCCCAAAGACCTCCAGGGAAGGGGGACCTGCAACCTCCCAAGGAAGCCCACTTCTGCTTTTGGATAACCCTGGTATCAGTCAGATAATAAGCATTTCCTACAAGTCTACTGTATATCATATATGAGGTAAGTTATGGGGATAAAGAAAGATAAAAGACAGTCCCTTGTCTCTCTAGGAACTCACAATTTATTGGAGAAAAAAGGAAACAAGAAATTATTAAGAGCCAACCATGTGCCAATTGCTTTACAAATCTTATGTCATTTGATTTTCAAAACAATCCTGGGAGATAACTGCTATTATCATTTTATACACATAAAGAAACTGAGGCAAGCAGAGGCTAAATGACTTTCCAAGAGTCACACACCTTTCCAAGTGTGAGAAGTTGTATTTGAACTCAGATGATCCCAACTGTGGGCCCAGAATTCTATTCACTGAGCCAACCTAGCCTCCTCTAGGTGGGGAGACATCAGACAACTGTGTATAAACAAGATATATACAGGATAAATTATAAATAATCACAAAGGGAAGGCACTAGCATTAAGGGAGATCAGGAAAGGCTTATTGTAGAAAGTAGGGGTTTAAGTAAGGCTTTAGCTGGGACATGAAGGAAGCCAGGAAGCCTTACATTGTTTATATTGTCTTGGGCAGAAGATGTAGGTCCAAGGCTTTAATCTGAAACAAGCCATATGAGGAAGGCTGAGCTTTTAAACTAGACATATAGGCATGGACAAATAAAAAATCTTAACTATTTTGCTATGGACAAGTTAGATCACCTCTCTGGGTGATCAGATTCATCCACAAAATGGAAATAATACTCAAATTATGCACCTCACCAGATTGTTATGAGGAAATACAATTCTACATTGAAAAGTGCTCCACTCATTGATCATTTAAGCACATTTATCCTTAACAAATCAGAATTAAAGAATTTCCAGGGACCCCTAAAGAGAACTCTCCTTCAGAATATTCCAGTGCTTCTGGGAAGGATCATATGGAAACACTTTCAGCTAGGTAAGGATTAAAATGAAAACCAAGGCTGGTTAGGTATCCCATTCCAGATCATAAATTAATTCAGGATTAGCTATCAAGCACCAAGATAATATGTATGATTAAAGTGAAGTCATAGCTCCTTGGCCCTTGATATTGACTTGTATTTACTTCTTTCCACACCCCCCCTTAAAATCTGGCCTTTTCTCACTCTCCCTAATAGATGGGATAGATGTCTTATACAGGGAGATAAGAGGAAGAGGAAAGGTAGCCCTTAGAAGTGAGGAAAGGTGGGAAAGCTGCAAATTTCCCTCTAGGGAGGTAATTCAATTTAAATCAATAAGCATTTATTAAATGTCTGGTATGCAAAGGCATCCTCTAATTTGAGCAGCTAGTGGGGCAGTAGATAGTGCTAGGCCTAGACTCTTCCTGAATTCAGATCTAGTCTCTGACACTTTCTAGCTTTGTGATGCTAAGCAAGTTAGTGAACCCTGTTTGCCTCAGTTTCCTTGTGTGCAAAATGCACTGGAGAAGGAAATATCAAAGCACTCAAGTGTCATTGCTAAGAAAACCCCAAATGGGGTCATGAAGAGTCAAACTCACCTGAAATGACCCAACAACAACAGTGGCATTGTAGTTGGAGTGAGAAAGACTTGGGTTAAAATTCTGCTTCAGATACTTACTAGCTCTGTGACCCAAGACAAGTCACTTAGTTTCTCTGTGCTTCAGTTTCTTCATCTATAACATGAGAGAGAGAGAGAGAGACAGACAGACAGACAGACAGAGACACTGTGTGTGTGTGTGTGTGTGTGTGTATGTATGTATACTCGCTATTCTCTAAGGTTCCTTTCCAGCTCTAAATTTCATATCCTATGTGACAGACTGTAATTTAATTATTTTTGAGGAGATTGGGTTCATCCACACATACATACACACACACAAAGTTCAAATCTATGATTTCAATGTACAAAATGTCTAATCTGGAAACCCTCTTGACCACAGATAAGAAACTGGTCTGCAATTTATTCTTCTAGAATTCACTGGGCATTGAAGTGATTTTCCCATGGTCACATATCAGACACAGAACTTGAATCCAATTCTTTGTAATTCCAACAATAACTCCATGTCCACTAATTCATGCAACCTAGTCAGGCACTGGGATAAGACAACAGAAATAAAATGACACCTCTCCTTAAGGAGCAAATATTTACCTATAATGGCACTTCAGAAAAGCCAGTGTATATATATTAAACAAAAAATAATCAGATCAAAAGTTTTGGGGTTTTGGTTTTTTTTTAAATTCTGGTTTATTTAACCAGATTGCCTGGTTCCCAAATGCTTCTTGGTCAAATGATTGAGGGATATTCCAGTATAAGAATGACCAGCTAGCACCTGCTTGATGAGGAAGAGTTACTGATTTTATTTCATCTCTTTGCATCTTTAATTGACAGAGGGAGGGGAAGCTTTCATTAGAAACTTTAGTACAGTAGATACTTCTTACTATAACATTGCTCAGGATTCTTACAGAAAGGAGGCCAACTTATCACCAAAAATATGAGATCCTTTTGGTAATAACTACACCCTATTAATTGGTGTCTGAGACTGACCCAAATTCTTTTCTCTTCCAGTAGAAGCAGAAGAGGTTAGTCAACTGGAGAAAAGAGAAACCTTATAATTCTAGAGACAGAAGGGATCCTAGAAACCATATAATTCAATTCTCCCATTTTATAGATGAAGAAATTGAGGCCCAAGGGAGGTCAAATTGCTTGCCCAAGGACACACAAATAATAAGAACCTTCATTTCACTGTCAAGGATTAAGACTTTGGGACTCTGGATGCATGTACCTTTAAATAGATAGCAAAGATAGATTCAAAAAAAATGGAATAGAAAGAAAGCAGAATTGATATATCATGAGGGGAAAAGACCACTGAGAACTTAAGCCACTTTTTGTAGCCCCTTATCATTTCCTTCTCCTACTTTGTGAACTGAATCATAAAACCTCCAAGAATTTTCCCACTTGTTGGTGAAGATCTTGTTTTCTTCTCCATGTATACCTCTCTTGGAGAATGGACAGTGATTTGTCATTGCTTTCTAATGGAGTAGAATCTATAGACTCATTGGCCCAGAGTGACTCAGTTCACCTTTATAGTTTGGAGGTGAGTTGGTGAATTAAGAAGAGCTTGGTGGTCAGCTGTTTCTCTCCATTCAGGAGTCTCTAGAAAACCTCTTGGGATTCCACATCTGAAAGGTTCACTTTTCTCTTTAAATTTTGTCAAGGCATTCCCTAAGTTTCAGTCTTTGACCCCTAGCATATTCACACAGATATTGTCTTAACCTATTTATTCACCAATAAATTCCTTTAGGGCAGGCAGGATCTATATTTTCTTCCCCTCCCCACTCCTAGGTTTTAGACACTAGAGGGAAGGGCCAGTGCCCCCCCCCCATCTCAATATCTTCTCCTCAGCATTCAGTAGGTGCTTAAAGTTTTATGAATTGAACTGCAAGGAACCTATAATCTAGGAACACAGAATTAGAGCAACACTCTTTCTACCAGAATCCAAAGAACAGGAAGTAGAGGGCTAAGCTATTTTGTGCAAGACAAGATCAATTGCCTCATTCCGACATATAGGGAGCTGGCTCCCTTGGTCATTTTAAGAACTGAGAAGTTCAAGAAGTGATCCCTTGGGAGTCCAAACCCTCAGAGAAATCAGTCTTAAGAATTCAAGAAATGAAACCAAAAGATGGGAATTACAACAGATTTGATTTCTTTCCCAGCAGATTTGCTTTTATTGAATTCCCAACTATCTCTGACTTGGAGGGGGCTTTCCTAGTAAGATCCTAGAGATCTTTGAGTGCCTCATCTCCCTTGAGGCACAGCAAGAGGGGATGATGTCATAAAGAAGGTGAGCCAAGAAGAGAAGCTAGTAAGGCTGATCTTTAGTCTAGGTTTCTGGGCAGGGACTAGCCCTGCTCTATCCTTTCATCATAGTTTGCTTAATTTTCAGAAAAGTAGTTTGGGGATGGAGGAGAAAGGAGACTGGAGAAATGACACTGACACCATTCCCTCATCTCAGCCTTAAAACACAATCTTCATGAAATCATTAATCCAGGATCTGGCAAGGACCTAAGAAAATATTCTCTTCATTAGCCACCAGCCAGCAATACTGAGAAAAAATGAAAATCTTTTGATTTTTAACCATGGTCTTCTAAGTAATCCGGTAGATGGGGCAGTGAATATGGATAGAGAATTGGACTTAGAAAGCAAAAGGCTTTTGTAAAGTTCAAATCCAGCTTCAGACAGTGTGATTGTGGACAAGTCATTAAATTTCAGCTAGCCACAGTTTCTTCATCTGTAAAATGAGAATAGCATCCACCACAGTATATGGAAGATCAAGTTATTTTAAAAGTTCTGCAAACTTTAAGGAGCTATATAAATGCTTTTTCTACTTTTATTCCAGTCGTTTATACTGTTCTGCTAAGAAAGCTGCTGTTTTCTTATTAAAAAGACAATTGTAGTTCTCACACTACTTTCTAAGTTAAAACAAAACTTCAGCTGTAAGGAACTAACTCTCACAGGTTTGAAATGAATGATCTCAGGGGGAGCAAAGAAGCCAGGAAAAAATTCCTTTGGCCCTGGGTCCTAAGCCGGGGGCTGCATCCAGAAGGCACCCCTGAACCGATCAAGGAGCTACTTGAGGCCAACTCTTGAAATGCCATACTCGTCGAAGGAGCTCAACCCATCGGAGGTGGGCATCTTCTCTAGGTATTGCAAGCAGGTTATCAAAGGTGCTTCAACAAAGAAAAGAAGACAGCAGCCTATCCTTCGGCAACATATGTATGCTGAACATATTTTAAATTGCCAGCAAAGTTTCTTGCCAAGAACTTGAGCTCCCTCTAGGAAGAATCCTAGCCCATGCTTGGATTTAACTCTCCCGACAACCACAACAAAGGACAGTTGGAGAGCACAAAGGCAGAGGGAAGGGGGCTGGGGAGGGAAGCTGGGAAACAAAGCCGGGGCTCTGCTCGGGTCTTAGACCTTCCACTCCGGCTCATATTTTAGGCTGAGATGGGTTCAAACCCTCTTACAGATCCCGAGGAAGCCAGGGGTCTCCCCCGATCTCCAGAGCTTGTGGGACAGACGGGGTGTTTCTCGCCGGGGAGGGGGGCGGTATTTCTGTCCTTTCCCGTCCCCCCCCCCCCAGAAAACTTGGCCCATATGGCAGGGAGGGGAAGGAAGGAGGAAGAGGGACACCGAGGAGAATTGCGCTTTTAATCTTTAATCCTTCTAACCCCCCATCGGGGTCTCTGCAAATAGGTGACTTGTGGCGCTTTCCCCTTTACCCCGATGCCCACCTCCGCTACTCACCGTTAAGCATCAATGAGGCCCGGGCTGTAGCAGCTGGCTACAGCGGAGAGAAAGCAGGCAACGGGTCGGAGCGGGGAGTAGGGGGAGCCTTTTTTTTTCCCCTCGAGTACTTTCAGGGTTGAGGAGGGGGCACTTAGCGACAGCTGCCTTCCATGAGAACTCGGACGCCCCTCCCTCCAGACTGGAAGGGTTCTGGTAGCAACAAAGAAGAATGAGAGGAGAAAATAGACAAACACAAAAAAGTCCCCAAGAGCTAAACCCAAGAGTTGAAATGCAAGAGCTGGACTCCAGCCCAAGTGGGGGTGGGTGGCAGCGAGGCAGAAGCGGGGGAGGGGGCGTCCAGCTGGCCAGCGCTTCCTCCCGCCAGCCAGCAGAGCAAGGAAAGAGGCCGGGCCCACAACCTCGGTCCCTGGGATCCTGTCCCACTCTCGGGGGGCCCTGAAGCCCAGCACCAGAAACTGAAGAGGGGTTGCTTTCCCCTCCCACTCCTCCTCGCCCCCCCCCCCCCCCGCTCCGGGAAATCTCCGCCCCCCCCTCGTCACACCCCCTTCCAGCCAATGGGCCGCTGCTCTCTTCCTTCTTCCCTCTTCTCCGTTTCTATTAGCTGGGGATCCTTAGTTTCTTAGGGGGAGTAAGAGTTTGCTCGCCCCCACCCCACCCCCTTTCTCATCTACCTTCTCTTGGCATCTGGGAGCCTTGGGAAGCCGGGAGAGGCTGGAAGGAGGAGGGGGGCATGGTCCCGGACTGGGACCTTGAAGAACACAATTAATGCCACATTGTTTTCCACCCGAAGATCTGTTACTGTTTAGCATTGCTGTAGTTCTTTGCGAAGCCTTTGGGATGGGTTCCGAGGCTGCGTCCCACTAGGCTTGCCCAGGCTATGCGTGAGCCGGGATGGCCAGACTGCTCTTAAGCATCTTGACGGGGCCACACCAGATAGAATTGGGGTGCTCATGGGTAGAGAGAGAGCGAAGTGGCAAAGGGATGTGGGGGCGGGGGGGGAGGAGGAAGGAGGCAAAGGAGGAAGGAGGCAAAGTTTTTAAACTTTTATTAGAAAAAGATTTTTCTTTTTCTTAATTTCTCCCTTAACTAGGCTCATTAAACACCACTTATTTTTTCGATTAATGAACGTTTTAAAGCACCTACTGTGAGCAGAGCACTATGCTAAGAGTTGGTGTTAGAAGGTAATGTGGTATAAAGGAAAGCACCAGCTTTGGAATTAGAATTCAGTTCAGATTCCACAAGCATTTATTTTATTTCAAAATTATTTTATTTTTAATATATAGTTTGAAACAAGCATTTCTATAACATAAAAAAGTGATTGCAAATGAAACTGCAAATCTATTCTGTACAACTTACAATATAGAGATCATGTAAATTTTTTACCCCTTTTTTCCTTTCCTCTCCCCTTTCTAGAGATGCCTACCAGCACACACAAATGTGTGTATATAAATAACGTAAATAAATAAATATAAGATCATTCTATACATACTTCTAGTTATCAGTTGTTTCTTTGAATGCAGACAGCTTCTTTCTTTGTATGTCCTTTGTCTTTAATTTGGATATTTATAATAGACCAAAAAACTCAAAACAACTTCCTACCACCAGCCAGCAGAGCAAGGAAAAAGGTCAGGCCCATAATCTCAAATCTTGGGATCCTGTCAGACTCTCAGTTACTCAAAGTCGTCTTAAAACAGCATTGCTATTACTCTATGCAATATTCTCTTGGTTCTGCTCATTTCATTCTTCATTTTCTTATGAGTCTTTCCATGTTTTTTCTAAGATCATCAAGCATTTATTAAAATGTGTAGGGGACTAGGCTCTAGGAATAAAGACAAAAAGGAAACTGCCCTTGAAAAACTTACATTCTTCTGGGGTGGAGGTTAAAACTTGTACATAGATAGGCAGGTACATTACTATATACATACAATAAATACAAATTGATTTCAAGAAAGGATAGAGCTAACAACTTGGGACATCATAAAGGCTTCTAGAACAACCTTGAAGGTACAAGTTAGGAATTCCAAAAAATGTTCCTGAAGAGGGTCTCAGTTTGAAAGAGATTCAGTGATTCAGCTAGGTAAGAAAGAAAAAAAAAAGCAAAGAATCGCTTTTTTTCCCCCTGTCCAAAAAAAAAAATCAGTCTGGGAGAGGGAAAAAAACCTCAGGGTTGTCTAGCCAAAACAGAAATAATTACTATTTACTTTCACTCCAAGTCAGAGGGGCTCAAACTATGACCAAGACAGGTTGGGCTGGGATCTTCCTTTTGGCCAATCAATAAGAGTCAGTGATTTGATTTTAAAAGGCACAGTCCTTAAGAAAGATATCTATCCATAAGCCCCAAGATATTGTTTAAGGTTTAATCATTAAATGGGAATTGCATCAATGAAACTGAGACCTTAGCTTCAAAAGATAAAGGTCTTCCACTGCATCCAGGGTCATCTCCTGTTATCCTGATTTGTATCTTGCCACTGGATCCATAAGGCTCTGGAGGAGAAAGTGAAGCTAATGACTTTGCCTAGCCTTCCTTCACTTAAAGTGGATTCACTTGAATATCATGACATCCTATCATGGTCCTCTTCCAGAATGAAGGACAAACAACAGCTGATGAGGGAGAGTATTCCAGTCAAGGGGTGGGGGTGGGAGGATTGGTAGTGCAAAGGAATTATAAAATGAAGGGGTTGTATGTGATTATCTATGATCCATCATGATCTAATATGGAGAAAAGAATATGATTCCTGGAACAATACTCCAAACAACACTGCCATTATTACTGGAAGGTGTACCAATCTGATGCCCTGTGACTCTATTAGTCATTCCTATAATTCTCCCAAAATGCCTCTTCTTGTTAGACCACTTTCCTATATATATGTATATGTATATATATATACATATATATATATATATATAAATTATCTCTCCCATTTAGATAGTAATCTCATTGAGGGCAGGAATTTTTTGACTTTTATATTTGTATCCCCTATCAATTATTTATTAAATTCCAGTTATATGCCCAGAAGAATCTAAGACAGGAGGATAATTAAAAAAGCAAGAAATAGTTCCTGCCCTCGAAGAGCATACATTCTAATGGAGGAGTCAATATGTAAATAATTAGGTTACATATAAAATGATCTGAAAGGGAAAGGTATTAGGAGCTGGAGGGACTGGGATATGTTTCCTGCAGAAAGTGGGATTTTAGTCGAATCTTGAAGGAAGCCAGACTGTAGGTGAAGGGGCAGAGGGATCCATTCATGAGGAGGAAAGATAGGGAGTCAGGTGTGATATTCAAAGAAGTAGAGAGTATTGGGAGAGGAATAAAATCTAAGAAGCCTGAAAAGATGAGAAAGGGCCAGATTATAAAAAAAAAGCTTTAAAGACTAAATGGGACTTTTATTTTTGATTCCAGAGGTATGGGATGATATGATCAGACTGAAAGTTTTAAAAAAATCACCTTGGTAACTTACAAGGATGTTTGGTGAGGGGCTGATAGGTGAGGCAGAGCTTAGCCTCCCCCCTGATAGTGAGTACATACACCTAGTCAGGTGTATGTACTCAACTCTTGGCATAATGGGCATAATGGATTGCATTTGGGAGAGAACTGATTTAAGGAAGCCTGAGTTCAAATCAAGGCACAGATGTTTACAAATTGTCTGACCTTTAGCAAGTCATAACCTCTGTCTGCCTCACTTTCTTCAGTTGTAAAATGGGAATAATAGCATTCACCTCACAGGATCATTATGTGGATTAAATGAGATAATGCTTGTAAAACTTTTATCACTGAATTTAGCACATAGTTAGAGCTCAATAAATATTTATTTCCTTTCCCTCTCTCCCTTCTTTCCTTCCTTCCTATCTGTTTAACAATTATGTTTAGAATTCCTGCTTCATTCTTCAGCAGCAGCATCATTGCCAACTATTTACTGAGGTCCTTTTCTGACTCTAACATTCTATAACACCAATTACTCATCAAATGACTACTGAGTTCAAGGCACACTGATATGATGAGGCCATTGGAACATAGGATTTAGAGCTAGTAGGGAACCTTCGAGATAATTTCATTCATCCTTCTCTTCTTCAGATGAGAAACCCACTGAGCTTACAGTAGGGAGTGACTTTTTCAAGGTTACAAAGATAGTAAGAAGCAGAACAAAAATTTGAACCTAGGCCTTATTATTACTACAGAGTACCTCTTAGTCTAGTGCTCTTTATGTTAATTCCCACTCTAAAGAATTTCTGTTGGGAAGAAAGAATACCCAACAGGTGCTTATATTAAGAATTTTTAAATAAAAATATTTTTAGAAATGCAAAATTTCTCAAGCTCATATCTAACCATATTATTTCCTGATCAACAAGCTCTAATAGCTTCCTTTGACCTGAGAGAGATCAAGTTCAAACTCCCTTGATTGGCATTTAAAGCTTGTCACAACATGACTCCAGCCTACTTTTCTAGCTTTATTACATAATACTAGTTTTCATAAAGTCTTCAGGCCAGAAAACTGGCCTTTTTGCTATTCCTCACTCACAATCCTCCCTCAGAAATCATCAGGCTTTTGTATTGACCATCCCCTATGCCTGGAATGAACTCCTTCAATCCACACTCTTAAAGTCCCATACTAGGCAATCAACATTAAGTGACTTACTCAGGGTCACACAGCTAATAAATGTCAAGTGTCTGAGACTGGATTTGAACATAGATCCTCCTGACTTTAGGGCCAGTGCTCTAAGCCCCAATAGAATGTAGGCTCTTTAAATCCAGGAA
Source organism: Macrotis lagotis (assembly GCF_037893015.1). Taxonomy (NCBI): domain Eukaryota; kingdom Metazoa; phylum Chordata; class Mammalia; order Peramelemorphia; family Peramelidae; genus Macrotis; species Macrotis lagotis. The sequence continues at coordinate 132,905,883 of NC_133658.1, forward strand.
TTATTTCATTTTTATTTTTGTTTCCCCAGAGTCCAGCAAACTGTGTTTCACACAATAGACATTTTTTTTTTTTTTTTTTTAGGTTTTTTTCAAGGCAAATGGGTTAAGTGGCTTGCCCAAGGCCACACAGCTAGGTAATTATTAAGTATCTGAGGTCGGATTTGAACTCAGGTACTCCTGACCACCTAGCTGCCCCACAAAAGACATTTAATAAATGTTTGTTAATTGATTTTTGATATATAAGTTCTTACTTGAATTAAAAAAATTAGCTTCTCAAGTACAAAAATGATTAGATAAGTGTTTATCTGAAAAAAGATGCAGATCTGAGTTTTGGACTGCAAACTCAGTATGGGTCAGCAATGTGATGTGACAGCCCCCAAAATTGATTTTATTTTTTTCAAATAATATTTTCTCCCAATTACATGTAAAGATAATTTTTAGCATTCATTTAAAAAAAATTTTGAGTTCCAAATTTTCTCCTTACCTCCCTCACCTTCACCCTCCCTAAGACAGTAAGCAATTTGATTTAGGTTATATATATGTGCAATTGAAGCAGGAAAACCCCTGGCAAAGAGAAAAATATTGTAATTTTTCTTCTGTATTAGAGACAAATATTATAACTTTGACAAATATTATAATCCTTTCCTGTATTGTTATAATACTTTCCTTTTTGTATTGGTCTTGTACTTATAGGTAAATCTATTAGCAAAGGAAGGTACCTAATAAAGTTCCCTACTCAATTAGCCCACCCTATACCAAAGAGGCACTCAGTTAATCTTTAAAACTGTTAATATGTCTCCATTCTACCTTGTACTAGCAAAGACTCAGATTCCTACCTGAAACTGGCTCCTCAGAGTTAGGGTACCATTAAATTCCTTAAGGCCAAAATACAACTCTGAACTGAAACTAACTCCTCCAGATATGCTCAAGGACACTACATTATATTATGTATTAAGCTACCCCTTTGACCCTCTCTGGTACCACCCTGATCCCTCCCTTACCCTTCCTGCATATAACACATGCTCTATCAAGGTGTACGCCTGACCTTAGTCATGTTCAGGTGTTGACCACTCCTTGACCCCACCTCCTGGCTTCTGCTGGACTATCTTAAAAGCTCTGCCCCCATCTCTGCCAGGCTGCTATCCTCAGCCCAGCAGTCAACCTCTGTTAGCTGTTGCTATCTTCTCTTCTTCTTTCCCTCTTTCTTAATTTCAATTCTCTATTTTAAAGAACTCATTTTTTTCTACCTTGCTGTCTCCTTTTTTTTTTTTTTAAATTCATGGGGCAGCTAGGTGGCGCAGTGGATAGAGCATTGGCCCTGGTGTCAGGAGGACCTGAGCTCAAATCCAGCCTCAGATACTTAATAATTACCTAGCTGTGTGGCCTTGGGCAAGCCACTTAACCCCATTGCCTTGCAAAAAACCTGAAAAAACATTCATTATATAAATATTTTATTTGTTTTCCACTTATATACAAGAGTAGTTTCCACCTATCACATTTTGGTAAGGTTTTGAATTTTACACATTTCCACCACTCCCCATTCCACCCACAAAAGGCAGTTTGATAATCTTTACATTGTTTCCATGCTATACATTGATCAAAATTGAACATGTTGAGATAAAAATCATATTCTTGAGGAAAAATTAAATATTAGTGTGAGCAAAATTATGTCCTTGTTGTCTCCTTAAAGAAATCTGAATTTACTTGTAACTTCTTTTGCAGTAACTTGTGAATTAAAATTTATGCTTTCTTACACTATTGGATCAGAGAGCTATATGATTTTTTTCTCTGATGAATGAACTCCCCCAGCAGTCTTTGTGAGCTCCCTCCACCCCTGCAGTGGTGCCCACTTTCTAGGTACCTACCAACACAATCGTGAAACATATTTCCTTATTAGTCATATGTGACAGAAGAAACAGACCAAAAGGAAAAAATACTAAAAAAATTTAAAAAATAATAATAGTTTATGTTTATATCTCTAGCCTCTTTCCCTTTCTTATATTAATTAACCCCTTGACTGCATTGTTCTTTCCTTGCAAATGATTCCAAAAAATCTATAATCACAAGCTCCAATCTCTCTCTTGATTGTATGTGCCTACCTGAATATTCTGCCAGTGTTGCTGGGTCAAGTTGAAGCAGACAAGAACTTACTACTCCCATGTATGCCTCCTTTTAAGGTCCCTGTTTTATTTGTTGGCATCATAATCTTCCTATTCACTCAGGCTTGAAAGCTGCAATCATCTTTGGCTCTTCCTTCTTTCTTTCCTCCCATATTCAATTTGTTACTAAGTTTTGGAAAAAAGTTTTGTCCCTGAAAGCTATCTCAGTTCAAGGATCCCTCAGATCCTTCAGCTTGATTACTTCTTGTCTGGGCAAATGCTTTCATAACCAAGTTACTCCTCTCTCCAATTCATACTTGCACTACTGTAAAAAGAATTTTCCTAATCCTAACTTACAGATTCTCCCATGTCATCCTCTGAGAACACCAGTGACTCCCCATTGCTTACAGGGACAGGGATATAGACTGTACCTGTGATATCACTTGTAAAGGCAGTCTTCATGAGTGTTACAAGACATCCAGGTAGTACAGTGGCTAGAGTCCTGGACTTGGAGTCAGGAAAACCTGAATTCATATGGGACTTAGATACCAGCTCTAAAACCACGGACAAACAACTTAATCTCTGTTTTCCTCAAGTTTTTGTAAAATAGGTGTGATAACAGCACCTATCTCAGAAGATTGTTGTGTGGATCAAATGAAATAACATTTGTAAAGCATAGTGAATTTGTAGTTTTATGTGAAATCATCTTTTTTAATTGTACTATGTTATGGGAATGCTAGTTTTATTATATATATTAAAAATAAAATACATTTTAAAATATTTTATTGCCTTCTTTCCCCCTTCTACTCTATGAGGAAACTCCTTTTACTAGGGCAGGTTGGCACATTCTCTGCAATTTACAGTCTTAGAAAATTGTCTTGAGCTCTGTCAGACACTCTATGTCAGTTAAGTTTAAGGTTAAGTAAATAAGGTTAAGGTTCAGGTTAAGTTAGGTTAAATAAGTAAGGTAAGTAAAGATAAGATACTATGTCAGAGGGGGGACTTGTAATTGTCTTCCAGGCTCTAAGGTTGGCTCTTTCTACCTATATTGCACAGCCACATAACAGAATTGTCTACAGGATAAAATATATCTTCCTTAGAGTGACATTTAAGGCTCTTCATAATATGATTTTAGCTTGCCTTTTATTGTTGTTTTTTTAAACATCATATATGTTTTTTTTAAAACTCTTTCTGTTGTTTTTTTTAAACTCTATCATACTTCCATGCTCTACATTCCAGCTGCAAGCTATTTCCCAATCTCTTCTTGCATTCTCTTACCTCTTGGGGTTGAGTAGTTGTCCCCTATATTTAAAATACACAAGCTCTCTATCTTCATCTCTTTTCTCAGTGACCAAGTTTGGAGACCATAACTTCTAAGATGTCTCTCTTGATCTTTCTTGATGAAAGGGATGAGTCAAAAAAAAAATTTTTTTTAGTTTTTCCAAGGCAATGGGGTTAAGTGGCTTGCCCAAGGCCACACAGCTAGGTAATTATTAAGTATCTGAGGTCACATTTGAACTCAGGTACTCCTGACTCCAAGGCTGGTTCTCTATCCACTGTGCTACCTAGCCGTACCTGGTCAAAATTTTCTTAAAGCACTTTGTATGGATGGACCTTTCCTTTGTCCATTGATCATTCTGCTTTGTTTTGTATTTATTAGACTATTAGACTGTAAATTCCTTGAGGAAAGGAACTATTTTCTCTCACATCTTTCTATCTTCAGTTTAGAGTACCTTGACCATTTTGGGTATTGGATGAGTATTTGTAAGGTTTGTAATGTTACACAAGTTTAGAGGATTTTGAGCTGGGAGGGGACTCAGAGGTCACCAAAAACTCTATTTTTGTAGATGAGAAAATTGAAGCCCAGGATGGGGAAGTAATGTGTCCAATCAATGTCACCCACTGAAGATGGCTAAGATACTAATTGCAAACTAATGTTTTTTTTTCCTCTATTACACATGCTTTACATGTACCATCCCTCTCATTTCTTATTTTTATAATAATATTAATCACATCGTCTAACTTTTATAAAAGTACTTTATGAACTACTTTCCTTGCAATAATTTTGTGAGATGTATAGTTCAAGTATTATTAGCCACATTTCATAAATGAATAAAATGAGACAGAGAAATTCAGTGACCTTAATGTGTTCATAATAATAACTATACTGGTCTTATGGCAGAGTCAGGAGTGGAACTCAGGCCCTTCCTTTCTTTACTGCCTCTGTGCCCAGCAAAGTATCTTACATTTAGTACACACACACATACACACACAGAGACATTATTTGAAACTAATGAAGAATTAAGGTTTGGCTATTCTATATCACAGATAGACACACACACATATATACTTATATATGCATACACATTATACATATATATATATATATATATATATATATATGTATACAGACACACATTTCACTTGTCTCAATTAATAAGAATTAAAGCCACACTATATTTTAGAGTCTGTTTTAGGTACTGGAGAAACAAAGACAACGATGACATAATACTTGATCTCAAGGAGTTTACTTTCCATTTGAGGGAGATAGCATGAAAATCCAGCATTCATGTCTGAGATTATATGATTAGGAACAAGATGGGTAAAAACAAAAGGTAAATTTGAAATAATTTTTGCATTAGGTATTAGGTACTAGAGTGATGAGTAGAGTTCTCATATAGAAGATGGTGCTTGTCATTAACTTTGAAAAAAACTGGGATTCTGAGGTGAGGGAGATGAGCATTTTAGGCAGAGGGGTCTGTATAGAGGCAGAGAAAAGATGTCATCTCCTGTGTGAGGGACAATAAGAAAGCCTGTTGGGATGATCAGTAGAATAATATATAAAAAACCCTGAAAGGGAGGTTGGAACCAGGTTATGACTGACTTTTATGACTATTTTTTTGCAAGGCAAATGGGTTTAAGTGGCTTGTCCAAGGCCACACAGCTAGGTAATTATTAAGTGTCTGAGGCTGTATTTGAACTCAGGTACTCTTGACTCCAGGGCTGGTGCTCTATCCACTGTGCCACCTAGATGTCCCTTTTATAACTATTTTTGAAATGATTTTGACATGACTGATATTGGAAACATAGGTTCATAGTGTTATAGATTTTAAGGAGGAAAAAATTTTAGAGACCTTCTAGTCTAATTTTCTGAAGTCTAAAGAAGTTAAATGACTTGTCTGAGATATAGAGGTGTGTGTGTGTGTGTGTGTGTGTGTGTGTGTGTGTGAGAGAGAGTGTGTGTGAGAGAGAGAGAGAGAGAGAGAGAGAGAGAGAGAGAGACTGGAATGATATTTAATTTTCTTTTCAGTCCCTGGGAGCTAATCAGAGCATAGCAGTGGCTGTCTTTGGTCTCATATACTGCTTCTCTCCCCAGTTTAATATTTTTACTAACCCTTTGGCTGGGTGCCCCTCAATGCAATTGACCTGAGCAGGGATTAGGAACACTGGCTTTGTCAAGGTTGTAGGGAGTCTGGGAATGTGGTATGGATAATTGCCCAACCTTGGTCCTGACCCTGCCTGAGGGGAACGCCAGGTCCTCTGATCTTTCCTTACCTGGATTAGCTCCAGTGTTTCCCAGCAGAGAAGGGAAAATTACCTTTGGTAGAACTGAGCAGGTAGCTGGGCAGCTCATTCCCTATGGCAGCTGGCTCTATCTGTTTAAAGGAATAATAGAGTCTCAGAATTCAAAGGGACCTTGGATATCATCTAGTCCAAATTATACTAGAGTAGGAATCACCTCAATAATATCTTTGATTAATGGCCAAACAGCCTATGTTGCAAAACTCTAGAAATAGAAGCATCCTATTCTGGATTATTCTAATTATTTGCCTTCTCCTGTGTTATACTGGACCCTCTCACCTTCTTTCCCTAGTTATTTTCTTCCTCAGAGACTGGATACTTTCAGCATCACCCCCCCCCTCCCCACCAAGGAAATTGAGGTAGGTAATCACTTCATCAAAAAATTTCCAATGGCTCCATATTTCTATTGAAGGAAAACTTAAATACCTTTGTCTGACATCTGATGGTCTTCAAAATCTGCCCCCATTCAACATTTCAAGACTTTTCAAAAAGTAACTTCCTTTCATATGTGTTAGTCCAATCAGTTTACTCTCTGTCTCATGATGTTCCCTCCCACTTGTGTGCTTTTTAAAAATTCCACTATTTTTGGGAAACTTTCCCTGAACAAACTGTCCTTAATGGCTATTTTCTTCAGACCTCACATGGCACTATTTTACCCTTGCCATGTAATGTTTGTTTTTTTCTAGCTATGTTTAGACCTCATTGCTTTACTAGACCAGAAGTTCTGTGAGGGCAGGAATTAATATCTAAAAGTTGTGTCTTTTTTATTTAGTAGAAACAAACTAAGCTAAGTTAAATAACTATATTAATTAACTATATTAAAAATTATATTTTCTTCAGCATCTAGCATGTAGACCCATGGTAGATACAATAAATGTTGGTTGAATGACTGACTGAAATAGTTCTCATCCCTGTTCTCTAAACTAACTGAATCTCTTGATGCTTCAACTAATCCTAGTTCTAGGAAGATTATTCAAAGAGCCCCAGTGGGGGTCCTGTTTTTCCTCTCTGCTTATTGATTTTGTCTTCAGCACCTCTCAGCTAGCAGAGAAACGCACCCCTTGTTCCAGTCAGTCAATCAATTATTTAACATTTATTGAGCACTTACTGTATGTTGGTCACTGTACAAAGCCCTGATCTATCAAACTAACCCTTACAAGATGGGCTGTTCCTTTGCATTACTTCCTGTCTCCCACCTCTGCATCTTTGTTCATGTAGTTCCCCACATCTTGAGGGTACACCTTATTCAACTTTGTTTCAGTGGAGTCTCTAGCTTCTTTGGGGGTGTAGGAGTGTTCAGGGAAGATTAACACCTCCAGGGTGAAGACTTGTTAAGTCCTTTTTAGAATTGTCCATTGTGCTGTCCAATTCATATTTGTGGCTTCAAGAAGTTGTAGCGTGCACAGTGGTCACACTTTGGGAAGATCCTCAGTTTTCTTCTCTGTAAATTGGAGATAATACTTGTACCTGCTAAATCAGGTGAAAGGTAACCAAGAGGTTTCAAATCATCACTGCATTTGAGAGATGTCTACCCAAAGCATATGAAGACTGCCCTCCTGCCCCCCCCCCCCCCATGGAATGGGTGGATGAGAACAATTTGTTCTAAAGGTCATGAAGGTGACTGAAGCAGGTGCTGTGGAACACTTAGAGCTTGATCAGACATAATGGTTGCCTCTGGACTTCGGTGACTCAGGAAGGGAGAATGAGGTTGATGACTTTGTATACTACTGCCTCACTTAATCACAATTCATAGGCAAATCAAGATTATACCTGTGATGTCATTGGTGGAAGAAGAAAAAGAGAAGAAGAAGAAAGAAGAAGAAGAAGAAGAAGAAGAAGAAGAAGAAAGAAGAGGAAGGAGAAGAAGAAGAGGAAGGAGAAGGAGAAGAGGAAGGGGAGGAGTGGAGGAGACGAAGAAGAAGAAAGAAGGAGGAAGAAGAGGAAGAGGAAAGAGGAAGCATAAGAAGAGAGAAGAGGGAGGAGGAGGAGGAGAAGAAGAAGAAGAAGAAGAAGAAGAGAGGAGGGTTAGGGTTAAAAAAGAGAAAGAGGAAGAAGAAGGAGTAAAACAAAGAGATGGAAAAGAAGAAAAACAAGAAAGAATGATGATGATGACAACAGCAACAACAGCTTCTTTCAAAGCAGAGTTCAGGTACCTACTCCTTCATAAGTTCTTTCCCAAATCTGTCCACTTAACAGCACTCTTTCCTCTTTGAAATGATTTTTGTATTGCTTTTTCATCCACTTTGCATCCCTAGTGTAAAAACAGTCCCTATTTTGTTTTTTTCTGGTATTCAGTGAACAATAGTTAGGTTCTCAAACATTGTAGCAGGCTTAAAGTTTGTTGAACTGAAAGTCCTGTTCATTTTTTCCAGAGAGAAGAAAGAGATCATTGCTATTTCTGGTTGGAATCTAACAGGATTTGTGGAAAAGGTTCACTGAGATTTGCATGATGATATTTTAAGGGTGACACTAAAAAAACTCATTAATAATTCAACTACTGTTTGATGTTTACAAATCCAATCAAATCCAAACCAATTCAACAAATATTTACTTAGTACCTATAGTATGCCTGAAATTCATTAGGAACTATATATATATTATATATATAATATATATATATATAAAACAAGTTTTATAATTATCTATCTTCAGAGGGTGGGGGAGAGAGACATACACACAGACAAAGGACATGACAGAGAGTGTATAATATGCTATAAGAACTGATTAGTGAGTCAGTCTGAAAGACTTGGATTCTAGATCTCTCTCTGACATATAGTTATGTGATCTTGGCAAGTCAGCTTATCTTCTACAATAAAATCACAGTTCTAGTCTCTCTCTCTCTCTCTCTCAACACACACACATCATTATCACCATCATCATCATCATCATCATCATCATCATCATCACCATCATTATCATCTGTCTGCCTGTCTTTGTCTCCTGAAATCCTCTTCTCCTTACCCCCATACTCCCTTTTCCAGAATATTCTTTTTTACTTCCTACCACAAACCAGAGCAGCAACACCCTGGTTATGCCCCTTTGAAGGGGCATGTCTAAATGTGAGACAGATCATGTAGCAAAGAGGTCTTATTCACTGAGTTTCTGTAATCACCATATATTTTCTCATATGCCACCCAAAGATACTGTGGGATGCTCTTGAAGGTCCTTTTCAACTTGCTTCATCTGTCTTACCTCACTTATCAGTGTTACCTTATACTGCTGTCCTTTAAGCACTCTTTGTTTCTAACAAATTCGATTATTTTCCCTCCTCCACCCCATTCTACCCTCTGAGGGTTTTATGCCTCAGCTCACAACATTCTCCCAACGAGGCTGGAATGGACTTCTTCCATCCCCACCCCACTTCAATCTGTTGAAGTACCTTCCTTATTTTCAAGTGCTATTATGTTCCAAAGGCAGCTAGGTGATGCAGTGGATGGAGTACTTGTCCTGGAGTCAGGAGGACCTGAGTTCAAATCTTATCACAGGCATATAATACATACTAGCTACATAACCTTGGGCAAGTCACTTAATCCATACTGCCTCAAATCCAGGGCCAACTCCAGTGGTCTTGATTTATATCTGGCCACTGGACCCAGATAGCTCAGAGTGAGAAAATGAGATTGGTTACTTAACATAGCATGCCCTCACTCAAATCCAAATCACTTGCATACCATGGCATTGCCTCCCTGATGTCATGGTCATATATGAGAAGGAAAAGCAAACATCATCATAACATCATGTCCTTCCACCTTGAAAGTCATCAAGTGGACTCCTCTTTGATTTCTCACAAACTGTCAAGACATCTCCTTTGCATTAATTATACCCTCCCTTATATCTGAGTTTTTTGTGTATCTTTTCCAAGTTAGACTAAATTCTTTCAGGGCAAGTTTCTATGTATCCTTGCTTCCTGTGAGTTTAACACAGAAGCTGCTGCATAGCAAGTAGACTTTTAATATCTGTTGAATTGCAATTGAACCAAGACCAGGGACTGTAATCAAACCTTTTTCCTCCTAACACAATGTCTCTCTATTAACAATATACGTTGTTAATATTTCTTTAATGAATGAATGAGGGCAGTTGATTCAAAGTCTTGGTGCTGGAAACTACTTCAGAGATCAGTTGGTTCAACCTCCTTTTTTTATATTTTTTTTATTTAAGGAAATGGGGCTAAGTGACTTGCCCAAGGTCACACAGCTAGGCAAATTTTTAAGTGTCTGAGGTCAGATTTGAACTCAGGTTCTCCTGACTCTAGGGCAGGTGCTCTATCCACTTCACCACCTAGTTGCCACTTCAACAGAGAGAATTTTACAGAGAGAATTTGAGGCCCAGTGAAGTGATTTGCTGACATTCTGGCACCAGAAGTATGATTTGAATCCAGCTCTTCTAACTCTAGAAAGTATTCAGGGACTTCAAGTGGGATGAGCCTCAGTTTTCTTATCTTAAATTGGGGTGCTATCTTTAGGATGAAATGAAAGTATGAAAATTCATTATAATTTTTGGAAACAGCCAAAGCAAGATTTTTTTTTTTACAATGTATATGTGTTACACTAGTTTCACTTTCGCTTTTTTCTTTTTTAAGGGAGAGGTTGGGAAGATAGGTGGGAGAGGGAATAAAGGGGATACACATTTATATAGTCTCTACCATGTGGCTGATGTGCGTGATGAGGGTTTTTTACAAATATCTCATTTGATCCTCACAACAACCTGGTGAGGTAGATATTATTTTTTAATCTTCATTTTACAGTTGAGGAAACAGAAGCAACCAGAGATAAAGTGATTTGCTCAGGACCACACAGCTTGTAAATATCTAAGGTCAATTCTGAACTCAGGTCTTCCTGAATCAGGCCCAGTAGGCCACAAGTTGTCTGATTAATAATAAATAGTAAGTAATAATTACAAAATATACACCTTAGCTTACATGTTATTTCTTTTGATTCTCACAACATCTCATGTAGGGGCTATTATTTATCCTCATTTTAAAGATGAAGAAACTGAGGTACAGAGAACTTAAATGACTTTCCCAGTATCACCTAGCTAATACCTGTCAGAGGTATGATTTGAACTCAGATCTTTTTGACTTCTAATGCTTATGCATTGAGCTGTTTCTTAATTAAAAATAAATTTTATAAAAGTTTAAAACTTGAATTTTAAAAGTTTAAGTGCCAGCTATTACTCATACTTGCCTGAGTTCCTTTCCCAACATTGAGATTAATAAATGTTTATTGTTGTAGTTCAGTAACATCTGACTCTTCCTGATCCCATTTAGGGTTTTCTTGACAAAGACACAGAAATGGTTTGTCATTTTCTTCTCCACTTCATTTTTACAGATAAATAGACTGAGGAAAACAGGGTGAAGTGACTTGTCCAGGGTCTCACATACAAGAACTTGGGATTTAAACTCAGGAGGATGAATCTTCCAGACTTTCTGCTTCAGCACTCTAACCACCAAATGCTGATTGAATTAAAATGGAGTTAAGGATTACTATTTGCTCTTGGGGTTTGGGAGAGAGGGAGAGTGGCCCAACCCTGACTTGTCTGGACTGAAGGGACTTGCCTGGGCTGAAGAGAAGGTCCAAGCGGACCCACTCTGCCTTGTGGCTGTCGATCTGTTTTGGGTGGGAGGGCTCCGGCCCCCAAGGGAGGCAGAAGAGTGTGACCTCAGAGCAAGGAGGAGGATCCTCTGGGCCGGCTGGCTGAGGACGGAGCTTCCGCGAGGGCCGGGCGTCTGGCTCAGTCCAGAGCCGACCGCAAGCTGGCCGGGCGGAGCCTGGACCGAGGCCGGCTGAGGCTCGGGGACCTGCGGAGCGGGCGCCTCCCCGGCTTTTGTGCCACCTGCAAGTGTTTCTTGCCCTCTGCTGCCTCCATGCGACCACATCTGGAGATGACAGCCCAGGCAGGGTTGTAAGAATGAGTTCGGGGAAGAGTAAAAATAATTTTAAAAAATGCTTAGGGCTTTGTAGCGCTTTAAAATTTGCAAAGCACTTTTCATATGGAATTTCACTTCAGCTTCCTAACAGCCCTGTGAGGTAGTATTATTGTTATTTCTATTTTACAGATGAGAAAACTGAATCTAAGAGAGATTAAAGGTAGCTAGATGGTATAGAGCAGTAAGTCTTTCTTCTACACTTCGTTTTACAGCTGAGGAGACTGGGGAAAACAGGGTTAAGTGACTGAGTTCAAATTCGGCTTCAGAAACTTACTAGCTCTGTGGCCCTGGACCAGTCACTTCACCTCTGGTTGCCTTAATCCATTGGTAAAGGAGATAACACATCCTTGCCAAGAACATCCCATGGACGATATTGTCCCTGGAGGTCATAAAGAGTTGGTACGTGATTAAACAACGAGAAAGAGTAAATGATTTGTCCTGAGTAAGTGTCTGGCAGATTAGCAAGAACTGCAACTGAACCTCCTCAGCAGGACTCTTTACATTAGCTCCAGCTGTGTGAGAGATTCAGCAGGACGCTGCCATGAGATTGGGAAATGGAAAGGGTCTTCAAGGTCGTCCCACCGTATCTTTGGGTAGCACATGAGAAATGTATGGTGATGAAAGAATCTCAGAGTGAACAAGACATCTTTGTTGTATGATCTGTTTTGTTCCTGGACAAGACTCCCCTCCCCAAAGGGGCAGAATAGGATAATGCTGGGCTGGTTTGTGGTAACAGGTGAAGAGAGAATCTTTTGGGGAGAAAGTATGATATGAATATGGGAGAGGGTCGGAAGAAGAGGATTTCTGGGTCCTAGAACCTCTTGGGGACAGGTCTACTAGCCTAGGGTGAGGTCCCTTGCTAGACCAGGATCTAAGGACAGGGGGCACCTCAAGGGTCTGACCTGGGAACAGAGCCTAGTCTGCTCCTAGCCTAAGTGTGATTGTGGATTCATTCATTCATTCATTCATTCATTCATTCATTCAATAAGGCCTGCTAAGGGATAGGAATACAAAGACAAAAGTGAATCAGTCCCTGCCCAGGGAGTCAAGATTCTCTGGGGATGGGAGGGCAAACTACTTTAAACACAGGATTTTGTCTAGGGAGACAGTACCTCAGATCCCAGGGAATTATGAGAGGAAGGAAAAAGGAGGCCACGTATTGCTAGGGCAGAATGAGATTACTGAGGTACCTATATGTCTTTCTGTCACTCAGAGGCAAGTGTTTCTGGAAAAGGGGGAAACTTGTCTCTCCATTTCTGTACTCTAATATCCTATAACCCCTTTACGGGTCCATCTTCCTTTCTCCCTCCTCCCCATAGCCCTTTGGTCTGGAGCAAAAAAGAAATGTGAGACCCAGGTATTGCTGAAAGAAGGGAGTGTTCTGTTCCCAATTTCGCGGATAATCTTGCCTTCTGACTCCTTCTCTCTGATAAATCTGTCAAGGGGTCATCTAACCTTACTTGGGGGTTGATCAATGAGAGCCACACATTTGGAATTCAAAGACCATTCAGTTCAATCCCTTCATTTTCCAGAAACTTGCTCAAGTCGAAATTGTGGGAGGATCAGTACTTGATCCAAGGTTCTCCATCTCCAAATTTAGTGCCCTTTCTATGACAATATAAAAAACACATATCATCTTCCTTTTTACAGCTTTTATTGTGAGGAAGTTTTCCTTTACATTGAGATGAAATTTAATTACTTATAATTTACAATCATCGATCCTGTGGAACCAAAAGCAGAGCAAATCTAACCCTTCCTTTCATATGTGGAGACAGCTAGCTATCATTCCCTTCACTTCTTTAGACTAAATATCCCCAATACCTTCAATAGATCTTTACCTGTTTCGATCTTGAACACTTTAGCTACTTTTGTTGCTTTTCCCCAAATGCTCTCCTGCTTGTCAATATCCTTTCAAAAATGTGACTTTCAGAAGTGAAATCCTCCCACTTTGCTTTAGGCAGTGAAGAGTATGGTGGTGATATTACCTTTCTAGCCCCAGACATTGCACTTCTCAATAGTCTAAGATGCCATTATTTGGGGGGAGATATTTTCTATCATACTATAAAATTGTTTGCAAACTTCAAAGCACTAGGTAAATTTCAGTTATTAATCCAGCTCTTTCATTTTATAGATGAGAGAATTGAGGTTCAGAGGGGGCAAATAATTCATATGATGAATAAGTTGGAACAAATACCCAGTTTGTCTAAGTGTTATCTTAAAGTTTGCCACTCAATTTGTCACTCATTTGTTCCTCACAGTGATTGTTATAGAGATGAGGATCTCCATTATACAGAGAGGTTAGATGACTTGTCCAGGGTCACACAGTTAGTGAGTGTAGAAAGGGCAGTCAAATGAATATTCATTGTTCTTTCTTTTAAGTCTCTTTCCACTATTCAAATTCTATCTCAGTTATCAGAAGGGGTCAGAGAAATATGAAAGGACTAGACTCTTGGGGAGATGGAAAGTTGGGAAAAAACCATTGTTGTTTGCTTTACGATTTTGCTTCAGACTGTTCTGGTCATCACTCCTGGGCACCAAATGGCTACAAATCAGATTTTCCCAGACTTCCTTTCCCCTTTAAAACCATGTGCCATTTACATTTTTTTTTTTTTGCTCTAGAGTGAATATGGTTGACTCAATGTCTCAGCCTAAAGAAGGAGACACATTTGTCATGGATAATGACCATTTAGGATTCTGAGGAGAGAGGTTCAGGACCCTTCCTGCCTTCTGGAGGGATATAAGACTATTTCTTGTTCATCATCTTTATTCTTCATGCTATATTCACTTGTCTAATGACAGTGCATTTTTCTCAAGACCCCCAGTCATGCATGACTGCCATTTTATAGCTGTGAGCAGAATCTTTGAACTCTGTATCAAACCTCTATACAACCACATTGCCTACACACAATCCTGGATATGTTTTCTTCATGTCTCAGCTGATTCCCCACACTTTTTATTGTACCATCTTACCTATCCTCCCTACATCTCTGTGTGGAAGTGGACTAAGGATAGTCCTCCCATTTAAAATAAGACAGAGGAGAGGGGACCTTGGGCAGAGAGGAGAAGGAACATGTCCACTTCCTTTTCAAGCCACAGGCAGATTCTGAATTGGAATCCATGGAATTCTGATTCCTCTGGGTCTCCCTGCTTCTGTTCTCTTGCTTTTTTACCTGCTTTGCCTCTGATGGAGCCAGCCCTTCCATAAGCCCACTCAACACAAACCTCCATCACTATTATTGCCCCATCTAAACCAATGGGGAAAACCAATTGGGGCTCAGTACTAGCACTCTCCCTCTTGAAGGGGAGGATGGTTTATCTGGGCCTCCTGTTTTCTGCTTCCTGGCCCCCAGCTCTCTAGTTGGGAACTGGGGACCCACTCACCAGGCCCCTTCCCAACCACCTCATGCCTCCCGGCTCTGCCGCAACCTGCGGTCCAGGGCAAGGAGCTGTCTCAGAAAACCCCTGTTGGGAATGATGCCTCGATGGTCCTTGACGGTCTTAATGGCTTCCACAAGGGTGAGCTGGTGGTAAAGCATGAGGTAGGCCAGGACCAGGGTGGCTGAGCGGCTCACACCTACTGCACAATGCACCAAGATTTTTCCTGTAAGGACAAATGCATATTGATTGGGAATAAGTACATGAATAGGAAGGAAGTTTATGTAACAAACCCCTCCCCAGCTTTCTGTCCTACCTCCTGGCCTGCTCAGTGCTCTGTGGATAAAATCAGCAGCCGGTTGGAAGTGGATACTCATGTCAAAGGCAGGTGAATCATGGGCCTCCACACCCAAATATCTGATTCCCAGCCCTTCATAGGCCTCAGGGGTTCCTCTCCACTTACTGTGGGAGGCATTAAGCACATGGGTGATGCCCAGGCGACTCAGCTCCCGTCTGTTAGCAGCTATGTCTCTGGAGGGAAATGAAGTTAGAGGGAGGAAGAAAAGAAGGAAGAATAATTACCCTCTTCCCCTCAAAGATTATTATTCTTTCCCTAATTCCAATTCATTACTTGTCTAATTATAGACTATTAGAGCTAAAAAGTGACTTTAAAAATCATCTAATAAACTCTCTTATTTTACAAAAAAGGAAATTCAGGTCCAGAGAAGCCAAGGTGCTGTAGAGGAAAGAATGTTGAATTTGGAGTCAGAGGAGTTGAAATCTCATTCTATAAGTTTTATAGGGCCATAGATTTATTACTATTTGACCTTGATTGAGTCATTTAACTTTTCTTGGCTTCAGTAACTTTGATCTATAATGAAAGGGGAGTGGATTAAATGATCTCTAAGATTTTGCTCTATATATCTTATCCTATGACTTGCTTAAGGCCACATAATTGGTTATTTGTAGGATTGGGACTAGGTTAATACCCTTTCCATTACAGGACACAACTCCCCTCCTTTGACCTCCTTCTCCTTGTCTGTTCCAATCACCTTGAGTGCCAACCCAGATTTCCCCTCTATAGTCCTCAAATTCTAATCTCTGGTCACACCTCTGTCTCCCCTACTCTGAATTCGACTCCATTTGGTTTCCTCTGACTGTTATCTTTTGTCCCCAGGTTCAACACTAGATATATCTCTGTCCTTCTTGAACATTGTAACCAAATTCCCATTTCAAGATAGATCTGTTTTTGCCATACCCTTACATTACTTGCTTGCTCTGACTATCCAATTTATAGATTAGGATTATAGATTTACAGCCTGAAGGGACCTTCAAGTGACAGATCCAGTCACACAGGTATGAGCTTAGAACTGGTGACTATAGCCCAGTTCTGTTCACATGTCTCCTAGGGAGAACACCCCTGCATCTCCTTCCCTCCTCCTCTACATCCATTCCTCTCAGTGCCAAGACATTTTTGTGCTTTAAGCGAGGCGCAAGGTTTGAAAATTGTGTTTTTATTCACTGGAGGGTTTGGGCCTTTGGCATAAATACATAAACTGATAGACTTGACTTTTCAGAAGATAGATAGTTATAACCTTGGAGAGTAGGATTTTCTTGTGTTAAAAAATATGGGCATTTCTTTTTAAAAAGCATCATTCTTAAAGTATGCCTTCTCTATTCTACCTAGCCTTGACTTTGCTACCTACCCTAAGGCCCCAGATTATTGTACCAGCCTTTAGAGCCATAGGAAAGGTCAAGGGAGACATACATCACTTAAACTGAATCCCAGGTAAGTGAGGTATATGCATCAAAGATAATATCATTCCCTTCCCTCTCCCCATGCAGGATCATAAAATCTTAGGATCTGGGACTAGAAACGTCCTTAGAAATCATCTCATCCAACCTCCTTATTTTTACAAATGAGGAAATGAAGGCCCAGAGATGCACAGACAACTTAACCCCTGTCCTCTATGCCCAATTCAAAAATAAGAGTCACACCCCAGCACCACTTTTCTTCCACCCTGAGACAGATACACACATAGTCATATACCCCTCTGGTATAAGCTTTCTAGGTACATACTGGTCTCCAAGGTAGAGGCCTGGCCAGACTTCATCTGCATGGTTACAGGCGGTCTTGCCGGTGAAGAGGAGCCTCTCCAATTCAAAGACACTGAGGAGAGGATGCTGAACAGGGGCTGTGTCCTCCAAGTGCCCCCCAGCCCGGGCAGGTGACCGGGAGCCACCCCGGGAAAATCGGGCCATGAACGTCATAGAAGCCCACAGCCAGTTGCCAGGACACATCCCCAGGAGTGGTGGCAGCACCTTCTCCGTGGGCAGATTAACTGCTGCTGCTGCTGCTGCTGCTGGAGGAGGCTGGGACTGTGAGGCACACCTGAGCAAGGCTGAAGCAGCTTCTCTCTTCCTGCCACCTGTGCTGTGACCTGGAGAGTACCTGCTCAATAAAGAGACAGAAAGTGGTCCTTGTCTTTCCTCCTGGGACCTGTTTTCCCTTCCTTTCCCTTTTCCTTAATCGACAAAGACTTCTCTAGCTCATTTCTTTGGCTCTGTCTGGGAGATGGGGAGAGTCACATGTCCTTGTTTACGGGAGACGGCATTGCCCAGCTGGGCTGCCGGATTCCCGCTCCCCTCCCACCCCAATCACTCACAGACAAACATACACACGCCCACAGGGCCGTGGTGGCAGATGCCCAGTGCTGGGCCTTTTGCCAGTTTGTGAGCAATGGGTTCTGTCTGGCAGACTGCAGTCAGGGAACTTAGGGGAATGTGTGTGTGTTTTTGTGTGTGTGTGTGTGTGTGTGTGTGTGTGTGTGTGTGTGTTTATGTGTGTGTGTTTAGGGTGTGAGAGAGACAGGGAGAGAAACAGAAAGAGACAGACAGACAGACAGACAGAGAGAGAGAGAGAGATTGGGTGGTCAGGGGAGAGGGAGGGCTGGGGATGGAGGGGAGAGTGTTGGACACATCCATGGATGAACAGAAGAAAAAGTACAACAGCTGGGGTTGTATGGTGTCTGCCTGAGGGGATGCGCTACCTTAACC
Source organism: Macrotis lagotis (assembly GCF_037893015.1). Classification (NCBI taxonomy): domain Eukaryota; kingdom Metazoa; phylum Chordata; class Mammalia; order Peramelemorphia; family Peramelidae; genus Macrotis; species Macrotis lagotis. The sequence continues at coordinate 132,923,922 of NC_133658.1, forward strand.
CTTTTTTGCCCTTCGTGGCTATAATGGAGAAGGCCATGTTGGAGCCTTTAGGAGTGATGAAGAATCAGGGGCCTTCTGGATGTGGGTGCTATAGCCAGCTGGGGAATAGCAAAGAGCTCACTAAAGATTTGTAGAATGAATTAATGAGTGGGAGAGGCTGATGATCAGATTGCCTCAGTCTGGCACTATTCATCATTTAGGCAGCCTACCCTCAGCCCCAGTACAGCATAGGGGAAAGCAAATATGAGAATCTGATGGGAACCTTTGGGTCAGGACAGGGTGCAGGGGAGGGAAAATGTGTAATAATAATAATAATAATAATAATAATAATAATAATAATAACTATGGGATTTTATTTATTTTACAATGATGTGAGATTTCAGCTCTGCTATAAGCCTGTATAACCACAGAAAATTCAATATCCCTTTCTGAAAGGAAAGGAAGGGGAAAAGCATTTATTAAGTGTTTATTATCTCATTTGATCTTCATAACTCTTTGAGGTTGGAGCTATTACTATCCTCACTTGACAGTTGAAGAAACTGAGGCAGACAAAGTGACTTGCTGAGGTATATTTGACCAGATATAAATCCAGGTCTTCCTGACTTCAGGCCCAACAATCTAAGCATAGTACCACTTAGCTGCCTCTAGCCTTAGTTTCCTCAACTACAAAATGTAAAATCTGGACCACGTACTTCACAGGACTGTTATGAGGATCAAATAAGATAATGAATATAAAGCACTCTACATAAAACATGGACTAGACCTGTGATTTCATTCATATAGGAAACTCTTGCATGAACAAAAACTCCCTAAAGCAATTCAAGTTGGACCTTTCCCTTCAGTTTAGAGTCTTGGGAAAGTTGCCCAGGATTAAGCGACTGACTCAGGGTCGTGCAGTCAATCTGCTTCAGGCAGGACTCAACCCAAGAATCCAGGACTTCTTGGCTTCCATGCCAGCTCTTTGTCCATCTCTCCATGCTGACTCTCTCTCTAGTCACTCTAACCTACCTTAAATGTTGGCTGTAATTTTAAGACTTTCACAGCTCACAATGTCTCTCTGTGCTAGGACAGTAGGCAATATCTGGGAGAAATGCAAGGTTAAAACGTGGGAGAGCAGGGATCTAAATCCAGGTCTCCTGTCAGATAATCGTCAATAAGAATTTACTACATGCCTATTATATACCAGACATTGGACCAAACATTGGGGGGTACAAAGAGAGACAAAGAAAAGATCTGTTCTGAAGAAGCTCACACCAGGAGAAGGCTAAAAAGGCCTTGGATTGGATTGACTTCTATCTCTGAGATTTCGTGATTTGATCTGTGAGTTGACAGGAGTCACTCATGTTCTTAGGGTACAACATTGGACTTTTTGCTTCTGAGGAAGAGGGATTAAACTGTGGGTTGTAAGGAGGAGTCTGGCACAGTACTGTCAATGAAAGGCTTGACCACTAGACCACTAGACCATGGAAAGGTTAGACCTTTTCATTGGCTATCATCCCCTCCTTACCTGCCTCTGTAAATTCCTAATTTCCTTTACCATTTGACTTTCTTGATCCTCTTCGAATCCTAAAGCACTTATTTCCTAAGCTATCATGTGGTTGGGGGTAGCTAAGTGACTTATTGCATAGAGCACTAACTTGGAGTCAGGAAGATGGGAGTTTGAATCTAGCCCCAGATTCTTGACTTTTACTATTTTTATGACCTTAAGCAAGACATTTAAGCCTGATTACCTCACATCCAGGATCAGAAGAAAGTAAGGCTAGTGTCCTATCACCACCCTACCCCCACCCCCCACTCAAATCCAATTCATGTTCTTGCATGACATCACCTTCCTGATATAGTGTTCTTCAAAAATGAAGGACAAACATTATTATTACCTTGTATGAATTCTGAATAGACTCTTACATGCAACAAGCTATCTCTCCTGATATACTATGAACTCCTTCATTTCTTTGTTTGTAATCCCAACTCCTAATTCAGTGAGCCATTAATATTTGCATGTTGGTGGCTTGAAAAGCAGGGCTAACAAATCCCCTGAGCATCTTCTTCCAGCCTGGACCATCCTTCCAATCCTATGATCAGGAAGGAGCCAGGCCCAGAACTCAGCAACAGGCTGGTTTTTCAGAGCAGGAAGAGAAGGCCTTTCTCTAGTGTCACGTCACATAGTCTGAGCCACTCTCCCAAGCAACCCAAGTAGCCCTGAGATGAGAAATCCTCTCTCCTGTCCCCTGTATCACTCTACCCACTGGATCAGAGAGCAGATTACTTCTTTATTTATAAGTGTCATTTATAGGATCTGAGAATGGATAATTAGAAAGGTTCATAGAAACCATTGAGTCCAGTCCTCTCATTTTGCAGAGGAAAAAACTGAGGCCCACAGAGCTTAAGTAATTTATCTAAGATCATATAAGTAGAATCAGACCTTGGAATTCAAAACTCAGATCCCTTTTCTGACTTCAAAAACAAGAGTTCTTTCCACAATACCAGGGATTAGGAAAGGAAAGGGGTAAGAAAAGGATTCTGGAACTTAGTCTCTTTAGAGATAGACAGCTGTTTTCTCACCAACTGAGTTGAAAGGGGAAATGAAGCCCAGCAATCAGGACAATGACTCTCTGTTCCAGTTTCTGAGGCCTAAAAGGCCCCCTCCCTCCCCATGCATCCTTTTCCATTTGCTGTGGGTGGAAGGTGAGTTTATGGCTGTAGGAAGGAGCCAGGGAGCCTGGACAAGAAAGGAGTATTATATGAGTCCCCTGGATTAATCACCCCATCCCTGGAAATACTTCATTTCTTGCCTCTGGATAAAATCAGGTTTAGGGGTTCCTTGTCTTCTACTCTCAATCTCTATCGTTGTCTCTGTCCCCCTCTATTCCTCTCTGTCTCTTCTCTAGCTGTCTCTATTTCCATGTCTGCCTGTCTGTCTGTCAGGCTCTCGGTGTCTCTATTTCTCAGTATGTCTCTTCCCCTCCTCCACGCCTTCCCCCTCCTTGGGCTGCTGCTGTTGTAACAGGTTCATGGCAGACCCACAACCCTTGCCATCACAGACGCTGGGGAGGGAGGAGTGAGTAAAAGGAATGAAGCATCATCCGAGCTCTTTTCCCAGCTGCCCCCTTCTCCTTTCTCCCATGGTCCCCCAAGCTGTTTGCCCCATCCCAAGCCCAAGCACCCAGAAGAGCGGGAAACGCACCCAATCTTAGTTACCTCTTTCCAGGCTGGAAGTCTTAGCTCTCAGGGACGGGCGCAGGCAAAGCCAACCAGACAGCCATGTCTCTCTCTCCTCCTCCTCCTCCTCCTCTTCCACCACCACCTCCTGCGGCTGCTGCCGCCCCCTCTGCTGCTGCTGCTGCTGCTGCTGCTGCTACTGCCTCTGCCTCTGCCTCTGCCTCTGCTACCACCACGGAGATTGCCAGAGAGAGAGATTGATGTGTTAACATCTATTTTTAAACTGTGACATGTCTAGGCAGGTTTCAGATGTCAGTGTGCACACACGACACACACACATACACACGCACACACACACACCAGCCAGTCAGCTCACATATCCTTTTCTACCCTCCCCCTTCTAGGCTCACAGGCAGCTCTAACGTTTCTACATTGGAAACCTGCTAACTGGTCATCCACTTAGTATAAGTTCTAATTCCATACGGGTTGTCCCTCACCCCATCGCTCCTTCCCCTTTGTGTATTTCATTAAATTATTCAGAAACTCTTAGTCACCATCATGTCCAAGAGTCTATCCTATGCATTCACTATCTTAGAAACTATACATACTAACTTTGTTCTCACACTCAGGAAGTTAAAGTGATGGAAAGAATAATGAAGTTCACTCAGGGAAATTGAGATATGTTGAGTGGGTGGTATTTGATCTTGAGTCCAGAAGACAGGTTTGGAATGGTCCACCCTGGATGATGATGATGATGATGATGATGATGATGATGATGATGATGATGATGATCATCATCATCATCATCATCATCAATCTTTGTCCTTCCTTCTCAAAGATGATCATAACCTCAAGGGAGGTGATGCCATGTCATGTAAATGAATTGGATTTGGGTGAGGGAGTGCTGTGCTAAGTCACCAATCTCACTTTCTCCTCCAGAGCCATCTGGGTCCAGAGGTCAGATATGATTCAGAATGATCTGAGGTCAAATTTGAACTCAGATTCTCCTGACTCCAGGCTGGTGCTGATCCTCTGTACCTAGTTAATAACTAAATGATCTAGGGTAAGTCACTTAGCCTTTTTCAGCTTCAACTTTCTCATTTGTAAAATAGGTCAGGGGTTGGTGGGGCAAAGAGTTGAATTCTATGATCTTTAGAGTCTCTTCCAGCTTAATTTTACGATCCTATTAACTCTCACTTGACTGTAGTTATTTAGTGTGACAATGAGCACAATGAACCTTCTTGAACCTAGGTTTTCTCATCTGTAAAAGAAAGGGAGGACTGGATCAGGGGTTTGTAACGTTTTTTGGATTATAGACCACTTTGGCAGTCTGTGAAGTCTTTTGTCCTCTTCTTGGAATGTTTTTAAATGAAGAAAATGCAATATAGAACATTACAAGGGAAATCAATTATACTGAAGTACAGATATTAAAATTAAAAAAAATCCAAGTTCCTAGACCCCAGATGAAGAATCTGTACACTTACCTGAGGTGGGAGTAAGGAATGGTTAATTCAGAGAAAGGAAATATTTCAAGACTGATCTACAAGAGTAGATAAAGAGCTTATCACTCCCAACAAATAATGTTTTGGGTAATGAGTAAATACTGATCCATTTCTGTTTGTTACTCCTTGTATTTGTAATCTAAATAAGACAGAGAAAAACTAAGCAGTTTTTGATTTATGCTTTTGTATCTTTTGAGTTTCTTTGAACATTTCTTGCTGTCTGATGGAGTTATTAATTCTATTTGGTCTATTCTAGTTTCCAAGAATTATATTTCTTGGATAAGATTTTCCACTTTCTCTTCTAAAATATTTATTGTCTTTGAAATTCTTTCTGACTTGAGGTCTAGAATTTTTGTTTTTTTATTTTCTATTTTTTAATTCTTGCTTCATTTCTTCTAGGCATTTATGTTATCCTTGTTGGAAAATCTATTTTTTCCTTCTTTTAATCTATATTCAATAGAAAGAATGAAAAAAGACATTTATCAAGCAGTTATCATATACCAAGTACAATGTTATGTTGTGGGTATATAAACACAAAAAATGAAGATTGCTTTTAAGAATATTACATTGTATTTGGGTAGATAACATGTTTAAGAAATTATATAATATATAATTACATATACATATATACAAACATATACATATATATATATATATATATATATATGAAAATGGTGGCTAGGGAATTATATTTTGATTTGGTAAGTAATAGTTATGTTGAATGAAAGCATACAGGAATTGTTTTACATCACCAATACATAGTATGATAATTAATGTTTAACAACCAGCTTTCCAGAAAAAGAGGTATCTCCAGAAAAAATAACCAAATTTTAAAGTTTAATCTGTATCATTAATGTTTCCTCCATATTTTCTTAAGTCTTTTTTTAAGTTTGGAAGTAAGAAAATAGTAAATCAAACCCTGATTTGCAGTGTTTTCTGATTTCTGAGATGTAAATACTCACAATGAAAATTTAACAATTGAATTTCTTAAGCCCTTTCAGCTGACTCTAGCATACCCTTTCCTTTCCAGCAGTAAAGGTAATAATGATTTGGTTTCAATTTCCAAAGGAAGAGGTAGATAGAATATTGGGGGGTGCAGGATAGGAAATACATATTGAAACTGGACAGATGGCAAGGAAAGGAAAGGATGGAATGAAAATGAACTCAGGCAGTAGGTAAAGCATAGAAGCAGCAGGTCTGACTCTTTGCCTCCTTTTTTTTTAGAAGAGATGTCTCTTTAAAAGAGTCTGGAGACTTTTTATTTCATAGTTCCAAAGACTACTCAATGGGTACCACTCTTGAGGTAGAACTTTTCTAGTGATTAATAGGACCTCATCTGATTATGATGGGTTTAGTTCTCGTCTGAGTAATGATTAGTAATATGGAAAACTGAGAATAAGCTCTGGATTAGTGGGAAAAGTATTGGTTTTAAATATAGAGAACTTGAGTTACAACCAGATTGAACTGACCCTGCCAAATGGGTGTCACATTTTGAAAATCAGCCAATGATATAAATCAGGGCTTGAATTAATGTTTTGTTGATTGTCTAGACATAAGAAGTTGATGGAAAAATCTTAATAATGAAGATTAAACTAAAACATTTACCAGCACACCCCTGAGTTTCAGTCCTCATTCTGTTACTACCTGTTCAACCTTGAGTAAATTACTTAATTTCTCAACTCAATTTCCTAAAATGAAGAGGTGGTACTAGATCATCTTTTTTCCCCCTTACAAGGCAATGGGGTTAAGTGATTTGCCCAAGATCACACAACTAGGTAATTGTTAAAAGTCTGAGGCTGGATTTGAACTCGGGTTCTTCTGAATCCAGGGCTGGTGCTCTATCCATCTAGTCACCCCATAGATCATCTTTAAAGCACTTTACAATCCTAGATTTATGATCTGGAAAGAAATTTAGAGGTCATTCAGTTCAACCCTCCTCATTTTACAGATGAAGAAATGGAGGCCCAAAGAAGAGATGATTTTCCCAAAGTCATATATAGTCAGTGCATTTGGTACACCAGAAGAGGTGGTAGTTGAAATGAAATCATTTGCCTCAAAAACCAGGGCTTGTCATATCACACTACCTCTCTTTTCCTTTCTTGTTCATGTAAAATGAGAAAAGTTATAGCTTCTGCCTTAAGATAAAACAGCTCTGGAGATATTCAGTGTTCTCTGAGAGCATGACAAATTGATCAGGGCAGCCTTGTGCTCCTGATCTTCTGTTAGTACTTCTTTGGTGTTCTGTCTTTTCTATACCTGAGAACAGGGGGCATGAATTGGGCAATGGCTTTGATGGAGGTTGGTAATATTGAACATGATGAAATCAGTGATGGGCTAATTCTCTTTTGGGTATAAGATTGTTGCGGTTTGGTTGCTTTAGTTGTGTTCAACCTGCCCTTACCTCATTTGGGTTTTCTTGGCAACCATTTTGGAGTGGCTTGCCATTTCCTTCTCCAGCTCATTTTAAAGATGAGGAAACTGAGGCAAACAGGATTAAGTGACTTGGCTGGGGTCACACAACTAGTCTGAAGCCAGATTTGAACTCAGCAAAGAGATTCTTCCTGATTCCAAGCACAGTGCTCTACCCCTTATACTACTTAGCTGCCCAATTATAAGATTAGGGTGAAGGAAAATGATCCAAACAATGTTAGGACAGCTCTGAGGGGGTTCTTTATTTTGTGCCTGAGGTTGGGGGATATCATTTCTGTAGAACTGGTTACATAACCATTTCTTCTCCAGACTAAACAAACCTCCAAGTTCTTGAACAGTTTTCTGGGCTTTATAGTGGTCCTTTATATGGAGAAGATAACATTTTAGTGATATTTAGTGAACATTTGACTTTTGAAATCATGGATTTTTAAACAGCTCCTAGAGCCAAGAAAATATTGGGGAAAAACTGCACTGAATCAAATTTGAATGATATATCCTGTCAGACTAATCTAATTTTTTGAGGCAGAGTCTCAAGCTTGGTAGATTGAGGGGAAGCCAGAGATGTAAATCCACTTTGACTTTTATTTTTATTTTTAAAATATTTTATTGACATCTTCAAAAATATACATGACACTCATTTTCTGATATCTCCCTGCCTCCTACTGAACACTCCCTTGTAACAAAGAAAAATAGTTAAGCAAAATGAAACAGCAAAGCATCTGTGACTGATAGCAGATGCATCATTATAGCTCTCCAGTCCCCCACAAGCCTACCAAGAAGGACATTTATTTCATTCTCTGTTCTCCATGACCAAGACTGATCACTGCAATTACTCTGAATTCATCTGTCTCCTTGTGTTATTTTAATTTACATTATTGTAGTCTTTGTGTATATTCATTTTCTTGGTTCATTCTGTTTTCTTCCATTGGTATTCAACTCTTCCTATGTTTTCCTGAATCCCTCAGATTCATTGTTACATTTAACACAATGATATTGGATTTTGTTTATATATCAAAATTTGTTGAACCATTTCTCAATTGTTTGTATTTTTTGTTATGATAAAAATGTTATCATAAATATTTTCTTTTATATTGGACTTTTCTGACTTTGATTAAATGTCTAGTAGTGAAATAGCTTGTTCAAAGGGCATTATACTATAAGATCCATCTTTATTTCAAATGGAAAGCATTCTCTGGACTGGGAATTTAATTATAGTTGCTGGAATGGTATAGAGATTCTGGGTGCAAGTGAGGGTATTCTGGCTTTCTAAGATCAAATCTAGTGTTCTGTCTCCTAACATTATAGGATCATAAAATTTCAGAGATGTATGGAATCTCAGAAGTTACCAAGTTCAACTCTTACTTGAGTAGGACTGTTTCCTATAATATTCTGGCAAATAGTCATCCAACCTCTTCTTGGGAAACTACCTCTTGATTCACAATTTTAATTTCACCTCATAGGCTAGGGGGGTTTCCCCTTCTGCCTCCCCTGAAACTTCCTTCCACCTATTGCTCCTACTCTTCACTCCTACTCCTTTGGGGCCAAATTGAAGAAGTCTAAATGTTCTTTCCCATCACAGCCCCTCAAATATTTGAAGAAAGATCATGTTGTATCTACATCTTCTATTCTCCTGGCTAAAAATTCCCATTTCCTTCAACTGATGCTTACTTGCATGGCATAGTTTCCAATGCCCTCACTATCCTGCTTCACCTACCCCTCTTCTCTGGCTATACTCCAGGTAGTCAACATTCTTTCTAAAAATGGCATCCATAATGGATCCTCGTTTTCTAGTTTGACCAGTTTTGAGGACAATGGGGCTCTATCACTATCCTCCTTCAAGATATTGTCTTTATGTTTCTATTAACACAATAGCATATAGTGGGTTCCTGGTAAAACAAATTAATCACCTAGTAGCTGACCTTAGCTTTTTAATTTGTTTTTGATTGTCATAGCTATACTGTTAAGAAGTATTCAGTTGGTAATTAGAAATAAAGCTGAAAATGCAAATAATCTGGTATCTATTGACACATTCATGCTGTTTAACTCCATGGCTAACCTGACATTAGAGAGGAGACAATGACAGCTAGGCTGATATTAGTTAAATATAAGAGGGAAATCTCTAAGACTTAGATTAGTAGCTTCCAACTTTTATGGGTATAAAGACTACTTTTAATGACAAAAATTTTTGTTGACCTCCAAATCAGAATAGTTGTACAATGAGCATTGGTTGATTGAGAAAATTCACAGTTAGAAAAGAGCTACAATGAATCTAATAATTCTTTTAAATTAATTTGTAATTTAATAAATATTCCATCTACATTAATTTGAAAAATAGCATTTATATATGTGAAAATAATTATTTATTCAGTTTCCAAAAGTTTGTTTACTTATTTATTATTCACTGATTCACATTACATATTTTGATCCGTCTAAATAAAAGTCAAAATGATAGTATGAGTTGGGGAGGAGATGTCTACCCAAGCATGTAAAATCTTTCACTGGTGGAATAGGTGGATGAGAGCACTTCATTCCATTGACCATGAAGACAACTGAAGCAGGCACTGGAGTGCTCAGAGTTTGGTTAGACATTGAATGTATCTCAGCCACTGCACCTAGAACCATCACTGGTTGGCTTGACTTTGACTTGCCACTGGACCATGATGACTTTGGAAGAGAGAATGAAGCCCACAACTTCATGCAACTCTGCCTCATTTAATTTATGAATGGATCAAAGGATATCACCCATACCAATTTACCATTCCTAGCCAAGACCGAAGTGAAGGGAGTATTGGTGCATGATTTTCTGTTTGACAAGAATCAACCAACCAATAGACCAATCAACCACTTGCTAGGGATCTGCTGCAGGTTGGGAATCACTTAAAAAGAGTTGTCCCACAGTATAATGGGACTTTTATGGAACACTAAACTCTGTTTTCTTCTAAGATAGTGAGTTCCTATCTCTACAGTTCCCTGTCACTAGTTATTCAAACTGTAAGAACCTGTGAAAAAATACTCAGGAAGACTTTTAGTTTCAGTTGGAAGGCTTGTCTAGATGACTCATAGGGTCATAGAGTCATAGATCTAGAATTGGAAGGAACCTTAGAAATCATCTTGTTCAATTCTCTCATTTTACAGATATAAGGAAAAAGAGACTCTGAGAAATGGAACTGAAATTCTCTTTCATTTCTAAGAATTCATGATTCTAATCTGAACTCACATGATTAGGTTGTATATCTTTTTTTCTTTTTTCTCTGATTGTTCAGTTGTTTTTCACTTGTGTCTGACTCATGACCTCATCTGGAGGTCTTAGGAAAGATACTGGAGTGATTTTGCCATTTTCCTTCTTTTTTTTGGAAGAGAGATTGAGGCTGTTGACTTCATGGAACTCTGCTTCATTAAATCTCATTTATATTGTGAGAAAACTGAGGCAAACAGAGTTAAGTGACTTGTCCAAGGTTACACGGTTAGTAACTGTGTAACTGTCTGAGACTAGATTTGAACTTAGGAAAATGAGTCTTCCTGACCTTGGGCCCAGTGTTCTATCTACCGAGTCACCTAGCTGCCCCCTCCCCTTACCCTTTTCAGTGATAGTGAGAATTAGTTATGCCAGCTACACCTTAGGGTAAATATTTAAGTCATATAGACAGTATGGTCTAAATACCTGGGAGTAGGAATCAGGAGTACTGGGCTCTACTAGTAGTTCTGTGTGAACTTGGACAATGTTAACAAAAACAGCAACACTAGTAACAACACTAGCAATAACTCACATTTCTGTAACACATTATAGTTTATGAAGTACTCATCTCAAAAGCACCTGTGAACTCAATTGGGGAATGGCTAAACAGGTTGTGGTACTATGAAAATTATCGTTCGATAAGAAACCATAAATGGTTGGACTCTAGAGAAGCATGGAGTGAGTTACAGGAGCTGATACTGAGTGAAAGGGAGCAGAAGCAAGAGAACAATGGACACATGAACAACAACACTGTGAGATGATGGAAGTAGCTCCTTTCAGCAGTTCAGAGAGCTAGGAGAATCAT